>NC_141879.1:94259015-94562045 GCF_056163025.1 Triticum urartu
GGTACAATACCGATAACCCCGAAACTTGTCCCGATGGCCGAAACAGCACTTCCTATATATAATTCTTTACCTCCGGACCATTCCGGAACTCCTCGTGACGTCCGGGATCTCATCCGGGACTCCGAACAATATTCGGGTTACTGCATATACATATCTTCACAACCCTAGCGTCACCGAACCTTAAGTGTGTAGACCCTACGGGTTCGGGAGACAAGCAGACATGACCGAGACGACTCTCCGGTCAATAACCAACAGCGGGATCTGGATACCCATGTTGGCTCCCACATGCTCCACGATGATCTCATCGGATGAACCACGATGTCGAGGATTCAATCAACCCCGTATGCAATTCCCTTTGTCAATCGATATGTTACTTGCCCGAGATTCGATCGTCGGTATCCCAATACCTCGTTCAATCTCGTTACCGGCAAGTCACTTTACTCGTACCGTAATGCATGATACCGTGACCAGACACTTGGTCACTTTGAGCTCAATATGATGATGCATTACCGAGTGGGCCCAGTGATACCTCTCCGTCATACGGAGTGACAAATCCCAGTCTTGATCCATGTCAACCCAACAGACACTTTCGGAGATACCCGTAGTATACCTTTATAGTCACCCAGTTACGTTGTGACGTTTGGTATACCCAAAGCACTCCTACGGTATCCGGGAGTTACACGATCTCATGGTCTAAGGAAAAGATACTTTGACATTGGAAAACTCTAGCAAACGAACTATACGATCTTGTGCTATGTTTAGGATTGGGTCTTGTCCATCACATCATTCTCCTAATGATTTGATCTCATTATCAATGACATCCAATGTTCATAGTCAGGAAACCATGACTATCTGTTGATCAACGAGCTAGTCAACTAGAGGCTTACTAGGGACATGTTGGTGTCTGTTATTCACACATGTATTACGATTTCCGGATAATACAATTATAGCATGAATAAAGACAATCATCATGAACAAAGAAATATAATAATAATGCTTTTATTATTGCCTCTAGGGCATATTTCCAACAGTCTCCCACTTGCACTAGAGTCAATAATCTAGTTACATTATGTTGAATCGAACACCCATAGAATTCTGGTGTTGATCATGTTTTGCCCTAGGGAGAGGTTTAGTCAACGGATCTGCTACATTCAGGTCCGTATGTACTTTACAAATCTCTATGTCTCCATTTTGAACATTTTCACGAATGGAGTTGAAGCGACGCTTGATGTGCCTTGTCTTCTTGTGAAACCTGGGCTCCTTGGCAAGAGCAATAGCTCCAGTGTTGTCACAGAAGAGCTTGATTGGCCCCGACGCATTGGGTATGACTCCTAGGTCGGTGATGAACTCCTTCACCCAAATTGCTTCATGTGCTGCCTCCGAGGCTGCCATGTACTCCGCTTCACATGTAGATCCCGCCACGACGCTTTGCTTGCAACTGCACCAGCTTACTGCCCCACCATTCAAAATATACACGTATCCGGTCTGTGACTTAGAGTCATCCAGATCTGTGTCGAAGCTAGCGTCGACGTAACCCTTTACGACGAGCTCTTGTCACCTCCATAAACGAGAAACATTTCCTTAGTCCTTTTCAGGTACTTCAGGATATTCTTGACCGCTGTCCAGTGTTCCTTGCCGGGATTACTTTGGTACCTTCCTACCAAACTTACGGCAAGGTTTACATCAGGTCTGGTACACAGCATGGCATACATAATAGAACCTATGGCTGAGGCATAGGGGATGACACTCATCTCTTCTATTTCTTCTGCCGTGGTCGGACATTGAGCTGAGCTCAATTTCACACCTCGTAACACAGGTAAGAACCCCTTCTTAGAATGATCCATATTGAACTTCTTCAATATCTTATCAAGGTATGTGCTTTGTGAAAGACCTATGAGGCGTCTCGATCTATCTCTATAGATTTTGATGCCTAATATATAAGCAGCTTCTCGAAGGTCCTTCATTGAAAAACTCTTATTCAAGTAGGCCTTGATGCTGTCCAAGAGTTCTATATCATTTCCCATCAACAGTATGTCATCTACATATAATATGAGAAATGCTACAGAGCTCCCACTCACTTTCTTGTAAACGCAGACTTCTCCATAAGTCTGTGTAAACCCAAACGCTTTGATCATCTCATCAAAGCGAATGTTCCAACTCCGAGATGCTTGCACCAGCCCATAAATTGAGCGTTGGAGCTTGCACACCTTGTCAGCATTCTTAGGATCGACAAAACCTTCCGGCTGCATCATATACAATTCTTCCTTAAGGAAACCATTAAGGAATGCCGTTTTGACGTCCATTTGCCATATCTCATAATCGTAGAATGCGGCAATTGCTAACATGATTCGGACGGACTTTAGCTTCGCTACCGGTGAGAAAGTCTCATCGTAGTCAACCCCTTGAACTTGTCGATAACCCTTAGCGACAAGCCGAGCTTTATAGATGGTCACATTACCATCCGCGTCTGTCTTCTTCTTAAAGATCCATTTATTCTCTATGGCTCGCCGTTCAACGGGCAAGTCAGTCAAAGTCCATACTTCGTTTTCATACATGGATCATATCTCGGATTTCATGGCTTCTAGCCATTTGTCGGAATCCGGGCCCGCCATCGCTTCTTCATGGTTCGAAGGTTCACCGTTGTCTAACAACATGATTTCCAAGACAGGGTTGCCGTACCACTCTGGTGCGGAACGTGTCCTTGTGGACCTTCGAATCTCAGTAGGAGCTTGATCAGAAGTATCTTGATCATTAACTTCCTCTCTAGTCGGTGCAGGCACCTCAGGAACATTTTCTTGAGTTGCGCCATTTGCCGGTTCAAGAGGTAATACTTCATCAAGCTCTACTTTCCTCCCACTTACTTCTTTCGAGAGAAACTCTTTCTCTAGAAAGGACCCATTCTTGGCAACAAAGATCTTGCCTTCGGATCTGAGGTAGAAGGTGTACCCAATAGTTTCTTTTGGGTATCCTATGAAGACGCATTTTTCCGACTTGGGTTCGAGCTTCTCAGGTTGAAGTTTCTTCACATAAGCATCGCATCCCCAAACTTTTAGAAACGACAGCTTAGGTTTCTTCCCAAACCATAATTCATACGGTGTTGTCTCAACGGATTTCGACGGAGCCCTATTTAAAGTGAATGCGGCAGTCTCTAAAGCATAGCCCCAAAAAGATAGCGGTAAATCAGTAAGAGACATCATAGACCGCACCATATCCAATAGAGTGCGATTACGATGTTCGGACACACCGTTACGTTGAGGTGTTCCAGGCGGCGTGAGTTGTGAAACTATTCCACATTTTCTTAAGTGTGTACCAAATTCGTGACTCAAGTATTCTCCTCCACGATCTGATCGTAGAAACTTGATTTTCCTGTCACGTTGATTCTCAACCTCACTCTGAAATTCCTTGAACTTTTCAAAGGTTTCAGACTTGTGTTTCATTAAGTAGACATACCCATATCTACTTAAGTCATCAGTGAGGGTGAGAACATAACGATAGCCACCGCGAGCCTCAACACTCATTGGACCGCACACATCAGTATGTATGATTTCCAATAAGTCGGTTGCTCGCTCCATTGTTCCTGAGAACGGAGTCTTGGTCATTTTACCCATAAGGCATTGTTCGCACGTGTCAAATGATTCATAATCAAGAGACTCTAAAAGTCCATCTGCATGGAGCTTCTTCATGCGTTTGACACCTATGTGACCAAGGCGGCAGTGCCACAAGTATGTGAAACTATCATTATCAACCTTACATCTTTTGGTACTCACATTATGAACATGTGTAGCATTACGTTCGAGACTCATTAAGAATAAACCATTCACCATAGGAGCATGACCATAAAACATATCTCTCATATAAATGGAACAACCATTATTTTCAGATTTAAATGAGTAGCCATCTCGAATTAAACGAGATCCCGATACAATGTTCATGCTCAAAGCTGGCACTAAATAACAATTATTGAGGTTTAAAACTAATCCCGTAGGTAAATGTAGAGGCAGCGTGCCGACGGCGATCACATCGACCTTGGAACCATTCCCGACGCGCATCGTCACCTCGTCCTTCGCCAGTCTCCGTTTATTCCGCAGCTCCTACTGTGTGTTACAAATATGAGCAACGGCACCGGTATCAAATACCCAGGAGTTACTACGAGTACCGGTAAGGTACACATCAATTACATGTATATCACATATACCTTTTGTTTTGCCGGCCTTCTTGTCTGCTAAGTATTTAGGGCAGTTCCGCTTCCCGTGACCGCTTCCCTTGCAATAAAAGCACTCAGTCTCGGGCTTGGGTCCATTCTTTGGCTTCTTCCCGGCAGCTTGCTTACCGGGCGCGGCAACCTCCTTGGCGTCCTTCTTGAAGTTCTTTTTACCCTTGCCTTTCTTGAACTTAGTGGTTTTATTGACCATCAACACTTGATGTTCCTTCTTGACTTCTACCTCCGCTGATTTCAGCATTGAGAACAATTCAGGAATGGTCTTTTGCATCCCCTGCATGTTGAAGTTCATCACAAAGCTCTTGTAGCTTGGTGGAAGCGACTGGAGGATTCTGTCAATGACCGCATCATCCGGGAGATTAACTCCTAGCTGAGACAAGCGGTTATGTAACCCAGACATAGTGAGTATGTGCTCACTGACAGAACTATTTTCCTCCATCTTACAGCTGAAGAACTTATCGGAGACTTCATATCTCTCGATCCGGGCATGAGCTTGAAAAACCATTTTCAGCTCTTCGAACATCTCATATGCTCCATGTCTCTCAAAACGCTTTTGGAGCCCCGGCTCTAAGCTGTAAAGCATGCCGCACTAAACGAGGGAGTAGTCGTCAACACGTGTCTGCCAAGCGTTCATAACGTCTTGGTTCTGTGGGACGGGAGCTTCACCTAGCGGTGCTTGTAGGACATATTCTTTCTTGGCAGCTATGAGGATGATCCTCAGGATCCGGACCCAGTCCGTATAGTTGCTGCCATCGTCTTTCAGCTTGGTTTTCTCTAGGAACGCGTTGAAGTTGAGGACTATGTGGGCCATTTGATCTACAAGACATAGTGTAAAATATTTTAGACTAAGTTCATGATAATTAAGTTCATCTAATCAAATTATTAATGAACTCCCACTTAGATTAGACATCCCTCTAGTCATCTAAGTATTACATGATCCGAGTTAACTAGACCGTGTCCGATCATCACGTGAGACGGACTAGTCAACGTCGGTGAACATCTTCATGTTGATCGTATCTTCTATACGACTCATGCTCGACCTTTCGGTCTTCTGTGTTTCGAGGCCATGTCTATACATGCTAGGCTCGTCAAGTTAACCCCAAGTGTTTTGCATGTGTTCCGAGGCCATGTCTGTACATGCTAGGCTCGTCAACACCCGTTGTATGTGAACGTAAGGATCCATCACACCCGATCATCACGGCGTGCTTAGAAATGACGAACTTTAGTAACGGTGCACAGTTAGGGGAGAACACCTCTTGAAATTGTTATGAGGGATCATCTTATTTACTACCGTCATTCTAAGTAAACAAGATGCAAAAACGTGATAAACATCACATGCAATCAAATAATAAACGTGACATGATATGGCCAATATCACATAGCTCCTTTGATCTCCATCTTGGGGCTCCATGATCATCCTGTCACCGGCTTGACACCATGATCTCCATCATCATGATCTCCATCATCGTGTCTCCATGAAGTTGCTCGCCAACCATTACTTCTACTACTATGGCTAACGCGTTTAGCAATAAAGTAAAGTAATTTACATGGCGTTTCTCAATGACACGCAGGTCATGTAAAAGAATAAAGACAACTCCTATGGCTCCTGCCGGTTGTCATACTCATCGACATGCAAGTCGTGATTCCTATTACAATAGCATGAACATCTCATACATCACATATAGATCATTCATCATTCATCACAACTTTGGCCATATCATATCACAAACCACTTGCTGCAAAAACAAGTTAGACGTCCTCTAATTGTTGTTGCAAGTTTTACGTGGCTGAATTAGGGTTCTAGCAAGAACGTCTTCTTACCTACGTTAAAGCCACAACGTGATTTGTCAACTTCTATTTACCCTTCATAAGGACCCTGTTCATCGAATCCGCTCCAACTAAAGTGGGAGAGACAGACACCCGCCAGCCACCTTATGCAACTAGTGCATGTTAGTCGGTGGAACCGGTCTCACGTAAGCGTACGTGTAAGGTTGGTCCGGGCCGCTTCATCCCACAATACCGCTGAAGCAAGAAAAGACTAGTAACGGCAAGAAAGTTGACAAATCTACGCCCACAACTCATTGTGTTCTACTCGCGCAAGAAGAACTACGCATAGACCTAGCTCATGATGCCACTATTGGGGAACGTTGCAGAAAACAAAAATTTTCCTACTCGTTTCACCAAGATCTATCTAGGAGTTCATCTAGCAACGAGTGATCAGATTGCATCTACATACCTTTGTAGACCACGCGCGGAAGCGTTCAAAAACGGGGATGAGGAAGACGTACTCAACGTGATCCAAATCACCGATGACCAGCGCCGAACGGACGGCACCTCCGCGTTCAACACACGTACGGGACGGGAGACGTCTCCTCCTTCTTGATCCAGCAAGGGGGAAGGAGAGGTTGGTGAAGATCCAGCAGCACAATGGCGTGGTGGTGGATGCAGGGCGTCACAGTAGCAGGGCTTCGCCTATACTACGAGAGAGACGTAACGGGGAGAGAGGGAGGCGCCAGGGGCTGGTGTATGAAGTCCCTCCTCTCCCCCACTATATATAGGAGGGCCAAGGGGGGGTGGTGCGCAGCCTAGGAGATCCAATCTCCTAGGTGCGGCTGCCAAGGGGAGGTTTCCCTCCCCCCCAAGGCACCTCGGGGTGCCTTCCACTAGTGGGACTCCTCCCCATGGAAACCCTAGGCGCATGGGCCTAGTGGGGCTGGTGCCCTTGGCCCATGTAGGTCAAGGCGCACCCCCTACAGCCCATGTGCCCCCCGGGACAGGTGGCCCCACCCGGTGGGCCTCCGGTACAATACCGATAACCCCGAAACTTGTCCCAATGGCCGAAACAGCACTTCCTATATATAATTCTTTACCTCCGGACCATTCCGGAACTCCTCGTGACGTCCGGGATCTCATCCGGGACTCCGAACAATATTCGGGTTACTGCATATACATATCTTCACAACCCTAGCGTCACCGAACCTTAAGTGTGTAGACCCTACGGGTTCGGGAGACAAGCAGACATGACCGAGACGACTCTCCGGTCAATAACCAACAGCGGGATCTGGATACCCATGTTGGCTCCCACATGCTCCACGATGATCTCATCGGATGAACCACGATGTCGAGGATTCAATCAACCCCGTATGCAATTCCCTTTGTCAATCGATATGTTACTTGCCCGAGATTCAATCGTCGGTATCCCAATACCTCGTTCAATCTCGTTACTGGCAAGTCACTTTACTCGTACCGTAATGCATGATACCGTGACCAGACACTTGGTCACTTTGAGCTCAATATGATGATGCATTACCGAGTGGGCCCAGTGATACCTCTCCGTCATACGGAGTGACAAATCCCAGTCTTGATCCATGTCAACCCAACAGACACTTTCGGAGATACCCGTAGTATACCTTTATAGTCACCCAGTTACGTTGTGATGTTTGGTATACCCAAAGCACTCCTACGGTATCCGGGAGTTACACGATCTCATGGTCTAAGGAAAAGATACTTTGACATTGGAAAACTCTAGCAAACGAACTATACGATCTTGTGCTATGTTTAGGATTGGGTCTTGTCCATCACATCATTCTCCTAATGATGTGATCTCGTTATCAATGACATCCAATGTCCATAGTCAGGAAACCATGACTATCTGTTGATCAACGAGCTAGTCAACTAGAGGCTTACTAGGGACATGTTGGTGTCTGTTATTCACACATGTATTACGATTTCCGGATAATACAATTATAGCATGAATAAAGACAATCATCATGAACAAAGAAATATAATAATAATGCTTTTATTATTGCCTCTAGGGCATATTTCCAACAAGTAACACTTCGCGGGAACATCGAACACGACAGGAACATTCAAACATGCCACTCTAAAATGCCAATTTATTCATGAAAAAGTATATGCTACCCATTAAAAATCAAGGGTTAGGATCGCAGCCAGGGCTTGTAGGCGTGGCCATGTGGGCTCCTGGCACGGTCCTGGCCACATAGGTCAGTGAGGTCACTGCTAAACAACGAAGACCTTGTCCTTGTCGCCATGTATGTATCCATGGTCAACGAAGTGACCTTTCTGATGTCTAGGACAAGGATAGTGCCGCACTCTTGGTCATGATAGCACAAGTAAAATCATGGTGGCAAGCAGAAGTAGCAGCGCAAACATAATAGCCTGGAGCCCTCAACCGTAGTCTACGCTGAGCCTAGTTTAGCCGATCATCCATGCTAGCACGCAACCCATTCCCTACGTCTCTCAATCCAATGAGATGCTGTTTTGCACCCACCCAAAGCCAGACGGAAACCATGGCAATTAACTTGCTTTGGCTCTCTTTCTTCTCTTTTCCACTTTGCAAAAGTTGTAAGTGGTAGTATCACGTTTTCTCAGATAGACAAATGGCAACACAATATCCTTATTGAGCAATATCCTGAGCTACACTCTTTTGCAATCAATGATCATTGCTCAGTGGCCCATGTGAAACGATCGATTGATATCATGGAGCAGTTCCACACCCCACTCTCTGCCATTGCCTTCCAGCAACTGAGTGAACTAACACCAATTGTGCAGCAACTTGGAAACTTTACAAATAAATGGACTTATGGGTGGAAGTCTAGTATATTTTCACTCTGTAAAATGTATAAACATATGATGGGTTCTTCAGAGGCACATCACCTGTTCAAAGATTTATGGAAAGCAGCAAGCAGAATCAAACATAAAATTTTCTTCTGGCTGTTAACTACTATATGACAGAATCAGCTCTAGAAGGCTTCTCAAAAGGAAAAAGTTCTTGCTACAGAGCTATGAGTGTGCACTTTGCCAAGAACATGTCGATGAAATAGCTCTCCACTTACTATGGGACTACTAGTTTGCACTCTCATGCTAGGACCTCATTGCCCCCAAATAGGCACACATGAATATCTGCTTTTGATGACATTATCTTCCTCAAGCAAGCCTTCCTGCCACATATTGCCATGGATATTGTTATTATGGGATGCTGGAACATATGGATGCAAATGAATGGAAAGATCTTCAACAATACCCTCCCAAGTTTGGATTCCTGGAAGCATGGTCTACATCAAGATTTGTCTCTGGTCAAGCATAGAACTAAAAGAAAGAACATTGCCTGCCTAGAGCAATGGATGAGCTCCCTCTTCTCATAGTTCTCATAAGATAACACATTTCTCATGTTAGAAAAAACATGAGTTGGGTAGTTGTTTGTGAACGTTTACATTACCTGCTTGTACATATACTTTTTTTATTAATAAAAATTACCCTAGAACTATTGTTCTATGGTCTCGGGGTAAAAAAAACCATGTTTGCTCATGCTACTTGATACTCATTTTGTAACATGGTTTGGCTAGGTGCAGATGTAGGCCGTTCCACACTTCCTTCTATTTTTTGGCGCTAGAATAATAGCTACCATGAGCAGGGAGCTTGCAGTTTTCATCTCGGGGACCAGTATTGCTTTTATCTTCTCCTTGGATTTTGGTGCCCGTGTTTATGAAGCTTCAATGCAAGGCAATACGGTTGGCACGATCGTAAAAAGCTTAAACTTCTAGAGCATATTAGTACTTGCATTACAAATGGAATACTACATCGTAGCCAGCGCATTTATAAGAATAAATGATGACGAATTAGACACAATTGTCCAAATCCAAATCCAACAAGAAAAACAATCAAGCATGTCTGACAAATATAATATTGCACTAACATGTTTCCTATTCTAGATCAAGGATTCCCCTAGAAATAATTATCTTTATTTCGTATATATTATCTATTCTTTTCAATGATAGGAGAATGCTTTTGTCGGTTGCTTGAAAAAAGATAGTAATGTCTAGGTTTGTTGTTGCATTACAAGAAGATAGCTAAAGCTGAACAATATCTCTTGGATAAAATGGTGGCCAAATTGCCTTTTCTTCAATAAATGGTGGACAAATTGCAACTATAGCTGTGAAAAGTTGTCCGCCAATGCTTGCTGGCTCATTTCTGTCCACGCTCCAACACGGTTCTCTCGGCCATTCTGATTTATATGTTAATGGTACTTTGTTTGGGACCATTGGAAATCAAGGAGATCCATAAGCTTTGTATAAGTTCCCTCAAGACAATTATAGTTGGGAGGAGGGGGTGAATGTTCAGTTAGCTGGAATCAGGTTGATGGAGCATGTCGGGGTTTATCGACTCTTGACCGTCACTTGTCGCTGCATGTGCGCCACTTGTCGCAACCCGGGAGTTTTCTCTTTTTTCGTAGATTCGTATATTCAAAACGTTTTATCCGTTAAACCGTGCGTCCAAATCTCAAACCGTTTTCACCGTTAGATTCCTCGTGTCAAGATCTTCAAAACTAGATCTCATGTTGATAGGTTTTACTGAATTTTTTAATGATAAAAACCAGACGAAAAAACCGAACCGGGAGCACGGGTTTTTTCCCTTTTGAAAAGAGACACATCCGTGCTTCTCGCGAAAGCAAAAACGTGTCTCTCGCCGCAGGAAAAGAAGAAGAGAAAACGCGTTTTTTTTCATTTTCGAGGAGGCACGACCTCTTGCGAAAGCAAAACCGGGCCTCTCGCGAAAGAAAAAAACAAAAAATGCGTTTTTTTTTGCGTTTTCGGGAGGCGTCGCTCGTGAAAGCATAACCGTGCCTCTTGCGGAAGCAAAACCATGCGTCCCTTGGAAGGAAAAAAACAAAAAACATGTTTTTTCCCGTTTCCAAGAGGCACGGCCGTGCTTCTGGCGAAAGCACAACCATGCCTCTCTCGAAAGCAAAACCATGCCTCTCGCGAAAGGAAAAAAAACAGAAAACATGTTTTTTCCGTTTACGAGAGGCATGACCGTGCCTCTTGCGCAAGCAAAAACCGTGACTCTCGCAAAAGGAAAAAAATGCGCTTTTTGCGCAAAAAAATATTCAAATTTTTTGTTCAAAAGTTAAGGAAGACCGGTGAAAAACCGAAAGGTAAAAAAAACAGAAAAAACCCCATTTAAAAAGCCGAAAACGCACGCGGAAAAATAAAAAGAAAAACAAAATCCAAAGAAAGCGCGAGCGCGACACGTGGCGGGCGGCTGAGAGCATACTAAATGACGCTGATCGTTGTGACACTCCCGAAGGAGCGCTCGTTAAAAGTTGCCCTCGAACCAATGGCCTCGCCATCTTACTAGGCTGACTGCACATGGCTTTCAAAACTTTGGGCCGCAAATTACTAGGTTTATTCTGCCTTCTATCAAAAAGAAAGGCCTAGAAGCCCAGCGAAACGAGCACTTCATCTTGCTCGTACACGCCCGTCGCCTAGGTCGTCGTACTCGTAGCAGCCTCGCCCGACCGGCTGTTCCGCCCAGGGCCTGATTCCGTTCGCCCCTCCGATCCCTCGTGCTGCTCGCCCTCGACATCGTCCGTTCGTCGGCCTCCCCCAATCGTCCTCCTGTCTTGTCGGGCCTCGCGAGACGCCATGGATGTCGCATTCCTGATTCGGTAGGGAGCAAGATCCCCAATCCATGGATGTTAATCCCCGACTCTCAAAGTGAGTACTGTGCAACTGCCTTCTAGCACGCATGTCGTTCCCAACGTCTCCCAATCCCAGGAGGTTTTTTCTTTGGTTTTGCTCCCATCCAAAGGCGAGGTTAGAACCATGGTAATTAACCTGCTTTGTCTCTCTTCCTTCTGTTTTCCACTTTGGCAAAAGTATAGGTGGTAGTATTGCGTTTTCTCTTGCTACTCCGTCCACCTTTTACAACATGGTTTGGTTAGGTGCGGATGTACACACACTTTCTTTTATTTCCTGACACTATAATAATGTACTCCTTCCGTTCCTAAATACTTGTCTTTCTAGGCATTTCAACAAGTGACTACATACGGAGCAAAATGAGTGAATCTACACTCTAAAACATGTCTACATACATCTGTATGTAGTAGTCATTTGAAATGTCTAGAAAGACAAGTATTTAGGAACGGAGGGAGTACTACTGTAGTACATAATGGCTATCGTGAGCAGGGAGCATGTGGTTTTCATTTAGGAAACTTGCGATCACTACTTCTCCTTGTGTTTAGGTGTATTTTCTCTCCTTGTGTTTAGGTGTTTGTGTTTATGAAGCTTCAATGCTAGGTAATAGAGTTGCCACAAACTTATACAAAGCTTAAGCCCCTGGTGCATTGTAATACTCGCATTACGGACGGGATACTACTCCGTAACAAGCCCAATGATGAAGAATTGGACATAAGTGCATTGGTGGATTCAAAAATTGAGGTTAGACCGGGCAAACATTTTAGGTCTAAAAAAAGGTACAAATGCAAGTCTACTAAACTAAAATCCATGAAATTCAACTATGCATAACGTAAATAAGCGTAAAAAGTTCTTATAAACTACTAATGTGGACTCTTTTTGCTTCAGTTGTGCACTTGATGCCACAATATAATCCTACAAGAACGTTGCTACATGCACACAACACTTCACACACGATACACGCACCACCCTGCATATCTCACCATCCACCATCTATGTGTATGACCAAACTATGGAAATCTGTTGGATTAGCCATCGTGTAAGGATCGTCCCATCGTGTGTGTGAAGTAGTTCCGATCCTACAATTCCAAGCAAGTCCTACAAAACTATGAATGCATTTGCACAAGTGTGATGTGCGATAACAATTGTATCTTTTGCTAAGGTGGTAGCGCAAGCCTCGTGGAATGGTCTAGAAAAACAAAGTCGATACTAAATTTGAGTGTCCTCTATATTTTCGTATTGTATGTACACATAAAATTCAAACAAGGGGAATTGCGGCTGGTGGTGGTTCATTGCACCTGTGGCGTACATGTTTGTGGTGCTTATGGGTCGTTGCGGTGCATGCGCCATCTTCTGCCGCTACCGCCAAAGATGTTGCCACTTCCTCTGCCTACACCCAGAGAAGAGAGAGGTCAAGCAGATATCATGGATCAGGTCGGCGTGTGACAATGGAGCTGTGAGGGAGGAATAGAGCGTCCAACAGAGGAAGATGCGTCCAACAGGGGCTTCGGCACAAAAGGAGGAGGAGGTGCGGGGTCGTGGAGGAGTAGTTTTTCCACCGGTGGTGTGGATCAATGCATCCAACAGTATCGGCGTCTGGGATCAGATCAAGGAGGTCACTTGCTAATGATGTCCCCCTCACCATATTTGTAACCGTGCTGGGCAGAGCGACCATCTAACATATGGGACTATGGTAGGTCATACATGGTCGAGCTCACCATTGCAGGAGGCAACACATAATGACAAACAACAGTGCTCAGGGAGAAGATTTCAAAGCACGCAGCCCGTTCCCAAGGTCTCTCAATCCCATATATTGTTTTGCCCCCATCCAAAGGCCAGGTTGGAACCATTGCAATTAACTTGTTCTGGCTCTCTTCCTTCTCTTTTCCACATCGCAAAGTGGTAGTATTATATTTGCTCTGTGCTACTACGTCCACCGTTTATAACATGGCTTGGCTAGGTGCATATTTTGGCCCTTCCACGCTTTCTTTTATTTTTTATACAATACAACAATGTAACAACTACTAAATAATGGCTACCGTGATTCAGGAAGCATGTGGTTTTTGCCTAGCAGACGAAGATCACTATTATTTCCCACCTTTTGTGTTTGTTGCTCGTGTTTATGAAGCTTCAATGTCACGCAATATATGATTGACACAGGGACTGAGCACAACGCGGACGGAGGCAGTGCCAGGTCGGCAGGAGCAGGAAGCGGCTGGCCGGTGCGCACCTCTTAGATCTAATGGCCGGTGTGGAAGGACGTGACGCCGGACCGCCTGGAGGGTATCGTGGAGGGAGTGGATCCTGGGAGGCGGGAGGGGCATGGGCGCGGAGAGGCGGCTGGTGAAGTAGGGATGGTGGGGCCGCACAAGTCCGACAATAGTACGACGACTAGTGCAAACAGGCAACGGTGGCGTGAGGTGGCCGGTGAGGAGGAGATCTCGACGGTTAATTTTTTTTAAAGTTCGTCGAAACATATTAACATGGGATCTATTTTTTGAAGATCTAGACGCGAAAAATCCTATGGTGAAAATCGTTCATGATTTGAACGCGTGGTTTAAGAGGTAAAACCTTTTGAATAAAGGAATAAAAAAACACTCAGGTTGCAACAAGTGGTGGACATTCAGTGCGCCATTGGTCGCAATCTGGGAAGGTGGGAGAGACCTTTGCCAGGTGTACCCCTCAATGAGTAATTTTGCCTCCAATCATCATCCTGTCTTGTCGGCCCTTGCGAGATGCCATGGATGTTGCATTCCAGTTTCCCTAGATGCCAAGTTCCCCAATCCATGGATGGTAATTCCTGATTCCCAGAGTGAGTAGTACGCTACAACCTTCTAGCACGCAAGTCATTCCTAATGTCTCTCAATCCTAGGAGATTTTTTCTTTGGTTTTATTCCCATCCTAAGGGGAGGTTAGACACATGGTAATTATCTTGCTTTGTCTCTCTTTCTTCTCTTTTCTACATTGGTAAAATTATAAGTGGTAGTATCGCCTTTCCTCTTGCTACTTCATCCACCTTTTATAACATGATTTGACAAGGTACGGATGTGCACACACTCTCTTTTATTTTCTGACACTACAATAATGTCTTAAGTAGTATATAATGGCTATCGTGAGCAGGGAGCAGGGATCGCTCCTATATTTTCTCCTTGTGTTTACGTGTTCGTGTTTGTGAAGCTTCAATGCTAGGCAATACAATAGCCATGAACTTACAAAGCTTTAGCCTCTAGTGCATTTTAATATGCGTATTACAAATGGGATAATACTCTGTAGCAAGCTCATCTCGAAGAAACAGTTGTGACGAATTGGATACAAGTGTAGTGGTGAATCCAAAAATTGCAATTAGCCTGGGAAACAGTTTATGTCTGAAAAAATATAGGTACAAACGCAAGTCAACTAAACTAAAATCAATGAAATTAAACTAGACAAAACGTAAATAAGCGTAAACAGTTCTTAGAAAAGACGCAGCGATTCGGTGCTCGAGCTCAGCTGCTCCCGCACCCACTGTCGTTCGATCCTTACCCGGGATTCACAGAATTCATCCTGACACAGATGCACGGGGCTGCAGAAAAATGGGCTACGGCGCGTATTTGGTACAAAACAGTGCTGGTTTGTGGGCCCAAAAATTAATGGTTGACGGACGCCCGTGCGCCAGTTTGTCTGGTTCGTGGATCAGGTCGGCAACTATTTGGTCTGGGCCGTGGAACAGTATGTTAGTACAGACCGGGGGGTCGAAGTTGTGCCGTCTGATGTCCAAACCCTCACCTAGGACGTTCTCGAAAGCTTCGGTAGCCATGGACGGGTTCCCCCATTAACCAGTGCTACCTCTTGAGCATGTGTTGGTTTTCTCTTGAAGAGGAAATGGTGATGCAGCAAAGTAGCGTAAGTATTTCCCTCAGTTTTTGAGAACTAAGGTATCAATCCAGTAGGAGACTACACGCAAGTCACCTAGTACATGCATAAACAAATAAGAACCTCGCAACCAACGCGATAAAGGGGTTGTCAATCCCTTCACGGTCACTTATGAAAGTGAGATCTGATAGAGATAATAAGATAAATATTTTTGGTATTTTGTTGTATAGATTGAAAAGTAAAGATTGCAAAATAAACGACGTCTGAAATAGCTAGTTAACAGGAAAATAATATGATGTAAAGTAGACCCGGGGGCCATAGGTTTCACTAGTGGCTTCTCTCAAGATAGCATATATTACGGTGGCTGAACAATTTACTGCCGAGCAATTGATAGAGAAGCGCATAGTTATGATGATATCTAGGTATGATCATGAACATAGGCATCACGTCTATATCTAGTAGACCAAAACGATTCTGCATCTACTACTATTACTCCACACATCGACCGTTATCCAGCATGCATCTAGAGTATTAAGTTCATAAGAACAGAGTGACACATTAGGCAAGATGACATGACGTAGAAGTATAAACTCAAGCAATATAATATAAATCCCATCTTTTTATCCTCGATGGAAACAATACAATACGTGCCTTGCTTCCCCCGCTGTCACTGGAAAAGGACACCACAAGATTGAACCCAAAACTAAGCACTTCTCCCATTGCAAGAAAGATCAATCTAGTAGGCCAAACCAAACAGATAATTCGAAGAGACTTGCAAAGATATCAAATCATGTATATAAGAATTCAGAGAAGAATCAAATATTGTTCATAGATAATCTCAATCATAAACCCACAATTCATCGGATCTCGTCAAACACACCACAAAAAGAATTACATCGAATAGATCTCCAAAAACATCGAGGGGAATTTTGTATTGAGATCCAAAGAGAGAGAAGAAGCCATCTAGCTAATAACTATGGACCCGAATGTCTGTGGTAAACTATTCACACATCATCGAAGATGCTATGGTGTTGATGTAGAAGCCCTTCGTGATCAAATCCCCCTCCGGCAGATCGCCGAAAAAGGTCCTCAAATGGGACCTCACGGGCACAGAAGGTTGTGGCGGTGGAAAATGTGTTTCGTGGCTCTCCTGGATGTTTTCAGGGTATAAGAGTATATATAGGCGAAAGAAGTAGGTCGGTGGAGCTGCGAGGGGCCCACGAGGATGGGGGGCGCGCCGCCCTACCTCGTGGCCACCTCGCTGCTTCCTTGACGTCCACTCCAAGTCCCCTGGATTGCGTTTGTCCCAAAAAAGATCCTCGCGGAGGTTTCATTCCATTTGGATTTCGTTTGATATTTCTTTTCTGCGAAACACTGAAATAGGCAAAAAAAACAGCTATTCGCACTGGGCCTTCGGTTAATAGATTAGTCCTAAAAATAATATAAAAGTGCATAGTAAAGCCCATTAAACATCCAAAACAGATAATATAATAGCATGGAACAATAAAAAATTATAGATACATTGGAGACATATCACCCAGGTCTGCGGACGGCTCGGGGTAGTTCCGGTCGGCTGGCGGTGGAAGATGCTGGGATGGAGTTCCTACTTGATGCCGTCGACCAGTAAGTGAACCCTGCTCGTCGACAGATCTATAACTTTTGCAGATTTGTGTTTCTTATTGGCACAACAGATGACTATCGATGAGCCCCGCTCCACTCCGTGGCTGTGACTTGCAGGTTCCCGCTCTCGAGAGGAGTTCACTGACAGCTTGGGACATCCAGATACGATTCCTCTAGCGATGCTGCTGCGGTGTGATGTCTCCCTGTTACGCCGGTGGATTTAATGGTGGCTATGGGTGCGGGCGACATGAAGGGGCTGATATCCCGAGGAGGCATCATGGCGACGCTTGCCAGCGACGGTTGGTCATAGAGGTATGGCATTAAGGTTGTGTCGTGCTGAATTTTATTGCAAATGATACTACTATCTAGCACAATGCTGCTATGGTTTCGTGCGTTGCTATGTACTCTATGTTGTGGTAACTAGTTGTATGGACAATTTTTGGGACATTCATAGATGGATCACGTGGTTATGTGCGAAAGGAATGGGTCATACAGGGATAGTTAGTTTGCCATGTGATGTCTGCATTATCATCTGAAGGCTTATCATATATGGTTCTTTACTGTAAATTCAGATTGCGCATTGGGAGTGCACCACCAGACAGAACACCATGTCCATCTAGGATGCGTGCGTTGGAGCAGTCAATTCGCAAGTACACAGAGGAACCAATGAAGAGTGTGCTGGAAATTGGTGCTTTGTTGGAAAGCGAATCCAACTGTGCCACCCCGGCGGAGTCAAATGCCGGGTCTGGTTGCGAGCAACATGTTGGCAACGTTGGCCCAGATAAAGCACATGGCGGGGTGCATCGGAGGCTAGAAGGATAACCAAACAAGGTCCACGCATTCAGTTGACAGAGTCAACCCGGAGGCCCCTAGTTGGACAAGAAGTTCTGAACCCAAATCATCTCGCTGTTGAATATAATTTGTTCCAACTGTCGGCTCGTTCATGTCTGCTGCAAATGTGTGGCTCAACTTAGTGCAATTCTGTGACTGTATGAATTAGTTAGCAGAACCATGGCCTATGATTTTGTAAGTAAACTGATTGAAACAGGCAGAAAGAACGGTCATTAGATGATTCGTAGTGTTGAACTAAAACTACTGGACTCAATATGTATTTTTGGGAAATTCAGTTTACACCTCAGCAGTGCACTGTCGGTGTCAAAACCGGTGGATCTCGGGTAGGGGGTCCCGAACTGTGCGTCTAAGGTTGATGGTAACAGGAGGCGGGGGACACAATGTTTACCTAGGTTCGGGCCCTCTCGATGGAGGTAATACCCTACTTCCTTCTTGATTGATCTTGATGATATGAGTATTACAAGAGTTGCTCTACCACGAGATCGTAGAGGCTAAACCCTAGAAGCTAGCCTATGATTATGATTGTTGTTGTCCTACGGACTAAACCCTCCGGTTTATATAGACACCAGAGGGGGCTAGGGTTACACGGAGTCGGTTACAAGGGAGGAGATCCACATATCTGAATTGTCAAGCTTGCCTTCCACACAAAGGAGAGTCCCACCCGGACATGGGACGAAGTCTTCAATCTTGCATATTATTAGTCCAATAGTCCGACCAAAGTATATAGTCCGTCTGTCTTTACTGAATTTCTCTTTCTTCTTCCAGGAGGTCGACTGCGTCTTGTCGGGCTTGTTCTGCTTCATCTTCGGTATAAAGCTCGACTCGGGGTGCATTGTGAAGTAGATCACTCGGCAGGACTGCTTCCGCTCCGTAAACCAGAAAGAACGGAGTTCTTCCAGTCGACCGATTTGGGGTAGTCCTCAATCCCCACAGAACCGATGGAAGCTCGTCGACCCAAGCGCCTGCTGCGTGCTTGAGATCAGCATCAGCCGAGGCTTTAGTCCTTTGAGAATCAGACCATTTGCCCTTTCTGCTTGTCCATTTGACTGGGGGTGGGCGACCGATGCGTAGTCGACTCGTGTGCCTTGAGAGGCGCAAAAAGCTCTGAACTTGTCCGAATCAAAGTTTGACCCATTGTCGGTGATGATGCTATGCGGGACTCCATATCTGAATGTTAACTCTCTGACGAAACTGATAGCAGTGCAAGCATCAAGATTCTTGATAGGCTTAGCTTCAATCCATTTGGTAAACTTGTCGACTGCCACAAGCACATGTGTGAAACCGCTCCTGCCTGTTCTCAATGGGCCAACCATGTCCAGTCCCCAAACAGCGAAGGGCCAGACGAGTGGAATGGTCTTCAGGGCTGATGCAGGCTTGTGCGACATGTTGGAGTAGAACTGGCACCCTTCACACTTGTCGACTATCTCTTTTGCCATTTCATTCGCTCTTGGCCAGTAAAATCCCGCTCGGTATGCTTTAGCCACAATGGTCCGAGAGGACGCATGATGACCACAGGTCCCCGAGTGGATATCATCAAGGATTATCTGACCTTCTTCTGGTGTTATACACTTCTGACCGACTCCAGTCACGCTTTCTCTATACAACTGTCCCTTTATGACTGTAAAGGCCTGGATCGACGGACGATCTGTCGAGCCTCTTCTTCGTCCTCCGGGAGTTCCTTTCTCAGGATATACGCGATGTACGGTATCGTCCAGTCAGGGGTGATTGCCAAAACTTCCATGATTAGGTCGACCACTGCCGGAATTTCAACTTCAGTCGGATCTGTGGCACTCTTTGGCTGCGGGGCTTCATCTGTAAAAGGATCTTCTTGGACTGATGGCGAGTGGATGTGTTCCAAAAACACATTGCTGGGGATGCTTCTCTCTTGGAGCCTATCTTTGCCAAATCATCAGCCGCTTGATTTTTCAGTCGGGGGATGTGATGAAGCTCTAACCCCTCGAATTTGTTCTCTAACTTTCTCACTGCATTGCAATAACCAGTCATAGCTGGACTTCTGACGTCCCATTCTTTCATCACCTGATTAACCACCAAATCTGAGTCGCCATAGACCATGAGGCGACGGACGCCGAGTGAAATGGCCATGCGCAACCCATACAAAAGTGCTTCATATTCTGCTTCGTTATTGGAGGAATCGAAGTGAATCTGGAGAATATATCTGAGCTTATCTCCTCGGGGGGAAACCAATACTACCCCAGCACCGGAACCATTCAGCATCTTAGATCCATCGAAGAACATGGTCCAGTGCTCCGAGTGAACTTGAGTCAGAAGTTGCTGTTCGATCCACTCGGCGACGAAATCTGCAATTGCTTGGGACTTGATAGCTTTCTTTGCCTCAAACTTGATATCTAGGGGAAGAAGTCCAATCGCCCATTTGGCCACTCGACCAGTTGCGTCTCTGTTGTGCAAAATCTCTGATAGTGGAGCGTCGCTGACGACTGTAATGGAATGATCAGAGAAGTAATGTGCAACCTTCTTCGTGGTCATATAAATCCCATATACAAGCTTCTGGTAATGAGGATATCTTTGCTTTGAAGGAGTCAAAACTTCAGAAACATAATATACTGGGCGCTGAACTTTGATGGCCTTTCCTTCTTCTTCCCGCTCGACCGTAAGTACTGTACTGACAACTTGTCCTGTGGCTGCAATGTAAATCAGCAAAGGCTCCTTGCTGATTGGGGCAGCAAGCACCGGCTGGGTGGAGAGCAGAGCTTTGAGCTCTGTAAATGCTGCATCAGCTTCTAGAGTCCACTCGAACTTGTCGGACTTCTTCATCAGTCGGTAAAGAGGCAATGCCTTTTCACCGAGGCGAGAGATGAATCGACTTAAAGCGGCCAAGCATCCTGTAAGCTTCTGGACGTCATGCACACGCACAGGACGTTTCATCCGGAGTATAGTACCAATTTTTTCAGGATTGGCGTCGATTCCCCGTTCGGAAACGGGAAAACCGAGTAACTTCCCACCTGGAACTCCGAACGTGCACTTTGACGGATTGAGCTTGATATCATACCTCCTGAGGTTGGCAAAGGTTTCAGCAAGGTCAGTCAGTAGGTCGGAACCCTTCCGTGACTTGACCACAATATCATCCATGTATGCCTCCACATTCCGACTGATTTGAGTAAGCAAACATTTTTGAATCATCCTCATGAACGTGGCTCCGGCATTCTTGAGGCCGAACGGCATGGTGACATAACAGAAGCACCCGAATGGAGTGATGAAAGCTATTTTGATCTCGTCGGGCCTGTACAGACGGATCTGATGGTACCCGGAATAGGCGTCTAGGAAAGACAAACGCTCACATCCTGCAGTTGAGTCGACTATCTGGTCGATGCGGGGGAGAGGAAAATGATCTTTCGGGCAGGCCCGATTGATATGCTTGAAATCAATGCACATGCGAAGTGACTTGTCCTTCTTGGGGACCATGACAACATTGGCGAGCCACTCGGAGTGGTAAATTTCTCGCATGAACTCCGCTGCTAAGAGCCGAGCCACCTCCTCGCCAATGGCCTTCCTCTTCTGGACGGCGGACCGTCGAAGATGTTCTTTCATAGGTTTAAATTTTGGGTCGACTCGTAGACGGTGCTTAGCCAGCCCCCTGGGAGCTCCAGGCATGTCAGCAGGCTTCCATGTGAAGATGTCCCAGTTCTCACGGAGGAACTGGATGAGTGCTTCTTCCTATTTGGAGTCGACCGTCGTTGAGATGTGAGTCAGAGCAGCGTTTGGATTGGTCGGGTGAATGTGAACTGCCTTCGTTTCACCGGACGACTGAAAAGCTGATTCTGAAGCAGGCTTCTTAGCTCGTAGCAACTCACTCGGATCTGCAGTCTTCTGATACTCTTGCAGCTCGACCACCGCCATCTGAGCGTCAGCAATCTTTGAGCCTTTCTGAAAACACTCTTCTGCTTTCTTCCGATTGCCTGTAACAGTGATCACACCTTTGGGACCAGGCATCTTCAATTTGAGATACACATAACATGGTCGAGCCATGAAGCGTGCATAAGCTGGCCTGCCCAAAATAGCGTGATAAGCACTTTGGAAATCCACAACTTCAAATGTCAACTTTTCCTTGCGGTAATTTTTGGAATCACCGAAAACCACATCAAGAGCAATTTGGCCGAGTGACTCGGCTTTCTTCCCAGGAATGACTCCATGGAAACTCATGTTACTGGTGCTGAGCCTGGACATCGGAATGCCCATCCCTTTCAATGTTTCTGCATACAGTATGTTCAAACCGCTGCCTCCATCCATCAGGACTTTGGTCAGTCGAGTGCCTTCGACAACTGGGTTGACCACCAGAGCTTGCCTCCCAGGGGTGGCAATGTGCGTAGGGTGATCAGACTGGTCGAATGTGATGGCAGTCTGGGACCACTTCAGATAATTGGGTGTTGCCGGAGCAACCATATTTACCTCACGGTTAATAACCTTCAGTCGACTTTTGCTCTCAACATCAGCAAAAATCATCAGGGTGGAATTGACCTGGGGGGTACCCATCATCACTATCTTCCTTGTCCTCAACTTTGTCCGACTCCTTGTCCTTATCTTTGGACTTCTTGCCCTGAAACTGCTGGATCAGAAGCCGACACTGTCGAGTGGTATGCTTTGGGTAAATGAGTTTACCCTCTTCATCTTTCTTGGTGTGGATGTGACACGGTAGATCCAAAACGTCATTTCCATCTTGGTCTTTAACTTTCTTGGGGTTCCAAGGTCCTTTGGGTTTTACCTTAAATTTTCCCTGGGTTACGGCCAGGGCCTCCCCAGGAGCGGCTGGCTCGGCTTTCCGCTTCTGTTTCCGACTGGAATTTCCTCCGGTTTCCTGGGCGACTGCTTTATGCTTGCCACTCCGGAGTCGATCCTCATCTTCACCATTAGCGTATTTGGTGGCAATCTCCATCATCCGATTCAGAGACATCTCTCTGGTTCGACCGAACTTCAGATTCAATTCTCTGTACTTAACGCCTTCTTTAAAGGCACAAACTGCTTGATGATCTGGTAAATTTTCAACTGTGTGATGCAATGTGATCCACCTTTGGATGTAATCCCTCAGAATTTCATTCGGTTTCTGCACGCAAGACCGCAATTCCGTAAGGCCTGCAGGCCGCTTGCATGTTCCTTCAAATGTGGTGACAAACACTCGGGAGAGATCCTCCCAAGTGTAAATGCTGCTGGGTGCTAACTGATTCAGCCACGCTCTGGCCGAGCCTTCTAACATGAGAGGCAGGTGCTTCATGGCTACCTCATCGTTCCCACCGCCAATCTGGACAGCCACTCGGTAATCTTCGAGCCAAGTATCGGGCTTGGACTCACCGATGAACTTACTAACTCCAGTCGCCAACCTGAAGTTGGTAGGAATTACAGCGGCTCTGATGGCTCGACTGAAACACTCCGGCCCTGAAACATGTACTCTGCTACTGGTAGGCGCATCTCTGTCGTGGCCTTCTCGGTGAGCTCTATTCCTGTCGACCAAACCTTGAACGAGAATGGATCTCGCATCAAAGCTTGGTTCCCTGGGGTCGACTGGAATTCTCCGCCCAACACTATGAGGGCGTCTGTCCACCTGCTGTCGAGGCACATATGATCCACTCCTTGAGGGAGGGGTTGGCACTCGACGTCGATCATCACGATCGAATCGGTGATCATACTGCTCATTCCTTCTGTACTGATCACGCCGGTCTCCACGTCCCTCATGCCTCAGAGGCGATCTTGGGCTGTGAGCCGACTGGACTGTATCCGCTGCAACGGATCGACTGTGGATCCTGTTCCGCGACTGAGAAACAACGGAATTCTGGTCTCCCGCTGCCCGGAGCAACGCTCTGATTTGCAACGAGCCTCTGCCAGCCTCTGACTGGGAGGGCTGAATCGACTCTGCTATACGGGCCGCAGCCGCCAAATTCTGAATCGGAGTACGATATACCTGCGGGGGCAGAAAGAGTTGACGTCGACTGGATTCTGGAGCCCGTTGATGTGCTCGCCCGTCGAGTATTCGCTGGAGATTCTCCAGTCGAGTGCGCTCGGCCAAGTTAGCCAAGCGCGCGTCCTCCAAGGCTCGGGCCTCGGGGGTTTCTCCGACGATAGGAGTGTGGAGTGCATCCATGTTCCGACGGCGAAGTTCCTCCCGCTGCAACGACGTGAGAGGCTCGGGGAGATACTCCTCGTGAGGACGCGACGGGTCGCCCCCATCCGCGCCTCCGTCAGCGCGGGGGAAACCGGGAGGACTGTGTGGCCCATCGATCACCAGAACCTCTGCAGCTGGGTCACTGCTGTCGCATTCGGATGCGGTCTCTGCGGAGCCAGTCGACAGGTCGAACAGGCCGTAGAGGGATTCGTCGGGCTCGATTGCCGCGACTTGTGGGGTGGCCGACTGGCGGGCCACCGCATGCCTCACCCACCTCTGAAGCCTCGACCGACCGGAGCGCTTGCGCCGGCGAGAAACAGGGCGGGGAGATGCCACGGGAGCCGACCGATACTAGGTCGACGGCTGCCGCAGGAGGACACCACGGACGCATGCGCGAAAGTGCGTCGCCCCGCGGACGGGGAGCGCGTCGACGTCGAGTGGAGCCTCCTGAAGCCAAGCGGAGTCGTCGGCGATGAACGTGAGCGCGCCGAGACGGATCTCACGGCCCTCCACCAAAGCTCCGCTCGAAACCATGATCAAGGAGATGGGAAAAAATCGCAACTTCTCAAACTAGGCGCTAAGACTCCTGGCCCCAAGGTGGGCGCCAACTGTCGTGGTTCTAACTCTGACAGTGATGTAGGGGGGTATGTATGGAGAGGCTAGATCTTAGCTATGGAGGAGTTGTAAGCACACGAGGATTACGAGTTCAGGCCCTTCTCAGAGGAAGTAACAGCCCTACGTCTTGGTGCCCGGAGGCGGTCGACTGAATTATGTGTGTATGAATAACAGGGGTGCGAACCCTTGATACTGAGGAGGGGGGTGGCTTATATAGAGTTTGCCAGGCCCCTCCAGCCCTCAGTAATGCAAGGTTTAAAGTACATTAAGACTGGGGGTTACTGGTAACGCCCCTAATAAAGTGCTATGATGACCATAAAAGCTACTTAATGACCGACCGTTTGCGTGCATGGGTGACTTTAGATCTCCTGGCAGTCGAGTGGTTGGAATTTGGTCGAGTGATTGCTTCATGGTCGAGTGTCTTGAATCTGTCGAGCGGAATACCTCTAAGTCGAATGAAAGGTGACTTCTTCTAGGGATGTCCTTGGGTAGGGTACTTAGGACAGGTCGATGCCCCTATCCTAGGTACATAGCTTCATCAGTCATTAGATGATTCGTAGTGTTGAACTAAAACTACTGGACTCAATATGTATTTTTGGGAAATTCAGTTTACACCTCAGCAGTGCACTGTCGGTGTCAAAACCGGTGGATCCCGGGTAGGGGGTCCCGAACTGTGCGTCTAAGGTTGATGGTAACAGGAGGCGGGGGACACAATGTTTACCCAGGTTCGGGCCCTCTCGATGGAGGTAATACCCTACTTCCTTCTTGATTGATCTTGATGATATGAGTACTACAAGAGTTGCTCTACCACAAGATCGTAGAGGCTAAACCCTAGAAGCTAGCCTATGATTATGATTGTTGTTGTCCTACGGACTAAACCCTCTGGTTTATATAGACACCAGAGGGGGCTAGGGTTACACGGAGTCGGTTACAAGGGAGGATATCCACATATCCGAATTGCCAAGCTTGCCTTCCACGCAAAGGAGAGTCCCACCCGGACATGGGACGAAGTCTTCAATCTTGCATATTATTAGTCCAATAGTCCGGCCAAAGTATATAGTCCGGCTGCCGGGGACCCCCTAATCCAGGACTCCCTTAGTAGCCCCTGAACCAGGCTTCAAAGACGATGAGTCCGGCATGCAGATTGTCTTCGACATTGCAAGGCAGGTTCCTTCTCCGAATACTCCATAGAAAATTTTGAACACAAGGATCGTGTCCGGCTCTGCAAAATAAATTCCACATACCACCGTAGAGAGTATATTATTCCACAAATCTAATCTGTTGACAACCTTTTTTTTTATAATGTGACGCCCTGCCGTGGCCCGGTCATTACGAACCATTTTTCCCTGCCTGCCACTGCACATGTTGCGAGGCGGTTTTATTGGCACATCTTGTCAAAGCAGAGATCGTGTCCCCCTATCTCGGGATTCTCATCAATACGGGTATGGGTAATCCAACCATGTTTGTTAGTATGACTCCTCGATTTTAGGCAAGTTCAAAACGGCCACGGGGAGGAAGCTTGATATTCACCCTCTTTATAAAGGGGTTGATGCCTGTCCTTTTCTTCTCTCGCCCAATCCTTCCCCTCCCCCACCTTGAGTTCCAACACCCAAGGCTTAGGCTAAGTGCTTCGGACCTTCAATAATGTCCGGATCCAACCTTCAAGGTCGGTGGGTGGCCTCCTCTGTCATAGAGGAGGACATCAAGAAGCTAAGGAAAGCCAGGTATCTGACCGCCGAAATCTCGCACAGGCTGCCCGCTCAAGGGCAGGTCATCCTCACTCCCGAACCCAACGAGAGTGTCGTATTTGTTTCCCACTTCCTCCGAGGGCTAGGCTTTAGTCTTGATCCCTTTGTAAGAGGGCTTATGTTCTATTACGGGCTCGATTTCCATGATCTAGATCCAGATTCCATCCTTCACATCTCGTCGTTTATCGTCGTGTGTGAGGCCTTCCTCCGCATCACCCCACACTTCGGCTTATGGCTCAAGACCTTCAATGTGAAGCCGAAGACGATCGACGGGCGACACGCAAAATGTGGAGGTGCCATAATAAGCAAAGGCGCCGATGCTCCATGGCCTAAGGGCTCCTTCCCGGAGGTGTCCAACTTATGGCAGCAGGAGTGGTTTTACATCACAGTTGTCCGAAGTAAAAAGTGGGCAGCTGCCCCTACCTTCCGCTCGGGCCCCCCGCCGCAACTGGTGTCATGGGTCAACAAGGGGCTGGACTGGGGGCCAGTTAATGACGTGCTGACACTGCAAAGTCGCATCCGAGTTCTCCTTAAGAGGGATGTCAGTCTTGTCAAGGTAATGCAAGTTATGCTAGTTCGTCGGGTCCTGCCATGCCAACGCCGATCTCTCCGTCTGTGGGAGTTCAACCCGGAAGGACCGCAAACTATTCAGCAATTCTTCGGCGTGACGCTCGAAGAGATGTATGGATTGTTCTTCGGATCACGAATAAAGTGTCCGAACACCACCTAGGATGCGGGTCTCAACTGCAACCGTCCAGATACCCACGTAAGTAATTCTGTGACCAAACGTGTTGTCTTTTTATTTGTCACAACATCATTCTGAAAAAATCGCTCTCGTCCAGGACTGGATAAGAAAGGCGAAGATGATCTGGTGTTTGGCCCCCCTTCCCGAAGGCTCACCGGATCCTGTGCTAGCCAGGATGCTTGAGCGCGCACCTTATCAAGTGCCATCAGGGGAAGATAGAGGGAGGAATAAAGAAGCTGAAAGCAGGCTTCATGCATTACTCATCCAAACCGGGGGACTAAGTGTCTCCGCGAAGGAGGATAATCAGGGAGAAGAATCCAGAATCCCCTCTCCCCAAGGAAGGAAAAGGACCGCCTCTGAAGACTTGGAAACGAAGATTTCCAAACGAGGGAAGAAACCTTCGCCAGGGGCCCCTGCCCCGGAGGGCGTCTTTACCGCACAGTGCCCGCAAGGGGGCCAACCCTCCACCGAGCTGTAAGTGAACAAGAGTACTTTTGGTAAATATATCCTGCTTTATCTTCGAGGATAATAACCACGACCTATATCTTGCAGTCCGGCTCGTAGCTCTTCTCAACAGAGTTCCTCTTTGGGGGATCTTCTTCCGGAGATGATGGAGAGCGGAACGCCCTCCTGCCTCCCCGCCACCTAGGGTAGGCGGCCCTAAGGTGTCATCATGGAGGATTTCTCCTGATCCGCCAAGGCCAGAAGGTGACCCTTCGGACACCCGAAGTCCGGAGTATTCGGCTCCTAAGGAGAGCAACAGAAAGAGTCTGGGTTTGTCCGGTGCACAACCGGACGCACTGATGGGTCCTTTGGAGCAAGCGACTATCTCAGAGGCGCATCGTTTTTTAATGGGTACGGTGACTGAGAGGATTTCATCCGCCAAAAGCGGATTGCATGAGGCCTTTATGAGCCTGCTAAGAGGCTTTGAGGTACGCAAAATAATATATAATTTTTTGACAATACCGCGCACGCTAGGTGTGCTATATACAGATAGTAGCTGGTAACCCACAAGTATAGGGGATTGCAACAGTTTTCGAGGGTAGAGTATTCAACCCAAATTTATTGATTCGACACAAGGGGAGCCAAAGAATACTCTCAAGTATTAGCAGCTGAGTTGTCAATTCAACCACACCTAGAAACTTAATATCTGCAGCAAAGTATTTAGTAGCAAAGTAATATGATAGTAGTGGTAACGGTAGCAAAAGGTAACAGTAGTAAAAGTAATATTTTTGGTATTTTGTAGTGATGATAGCAATAGCAACGGGAAAGTAAATAAGCGAAGAACAATATGTGGAAAGCTCGTAGGCAATGGCTCGGTGATGGAGAATTATGCCGGATGCGGTTCATCATGTACAGTCGTAACCTAGGGTGACACAGAACTAGCTCCAGTTCATTGATATAATGTAGGCATGTATTCCGAATATACTCATACGTGCTTATGGAAAAGAACTTGCATGACATCTTTTGTCCTACCCTCCCGTGGCAGCGGGGTCCTTATGGAAACTAAGGGATATTAAGGGCTCCTTTTAATAGAGAACCGGAACAAAGCATTAACACATAGTGAATACATGAACTCCTCAAACTACGGTCATCACCGGTAAGTATCCCGATTATTGTCACTTCGGGGTCAACGGATCATAACACATAATAGGTGACTATAGACTTGTAAGATAGGATCAAGAACACTCATATATTGATGAAAACATAATAGGTTCAGATCTGAAATCATGTCACTCGGGCCCTAGTGACAAGCATTAAGCATAGCAAAGTCATAGCAACATCAATCTCAGAACATAGTGGATACTAGGGATCAAACCCTAACAAAACTAACTCGATTACATGATAGATCCCATCCAACCCATCACCGTCCAGCAAGCCTACGATGGAATTACTCACGCACAACGGTGAGCATCATGAAATTGGTGATGGAGGATGGTTGATGATGACTGCTACCTCTTTTAGCACTGCGTTGGTTTTCCCCGAAGAGGAAGGGATGATGCAGCAAAGTAGCGTAAGTATTTCCCTCAGTTTTTGAGAACCAAGGTATCAATCCAGTAGGAGGCTATGCGCGAGTCCCTCGCACCTGCACAAAACAAACAAATCCTCGCAACCAACTCAAATAGGGGTTGTCAATCCCTATAGGGCCACTTATGAGAGTGAGATCTGATAGATATGATAAGATAATATTTTTGGTATTTTTATGATAAAGATGCAAAGTAAAATAAAGGCAAAGTAAATAACTAAGTAGTAGGAGATTGATATGATAAAGATAGACCCGGGGGCCATAGGTTTCACTAGTGGCTTCTCTCGAGAGCATAAGTATTCTATGGTGGGTGAACAAATTCTTGTTGAGCAATTGACAGAATTGAGCATAGTTATGAGAATATCTAGGTATGATCATGTATATAGGCATCACCTTCGAGACAAGTAGACCGACTCCTGCCTACATGTACTACTATTACTCCACTCATCGACCGCTATCCAGCATGCATCTAGAGTATTAAGTTAAAAACAGAGTAACGCCTTAAGCAAGATGACATGATGTAGAGGGATAGACTCATGCAATATGAATAAAACCCCATCTTGTCATCCTCGATGGCAACAATACAATACGTGCCTTGCTGCCCTTACTGTCACCGGGAAAGGACACCGCAAGATTGAACCCAAAGCTAAGCACTTCTCCCATTGCAAGAAAGATCAATCTAGTAGGCCAAACCAAACTGATAATTCGAAGAGACTTGCAAAGATAATCAATCATACATAAAAGAATTCAAAGAAGATTCAAATATTATTCATAGATAGACTTGATCATAAACCCACAATTCATCGGTCTCAACAAACACACCGCAAAAAGAAGATTACATCGAATAGATCTCCACAAGAGAGGGGGAGAACATTGTATTGAGATCCAAAAAGAGAGAAGAAGCCATCTACCTACTAACTATGGACCCGTAGGTCTGAGGTAAACTACTCACACTTCATCAGAGGGGCTATGGTGTTGATGTAGAAGCCCTCCGTGATCGATGCCCCCTCCGGCGGAGCTCCGGAACAGGCCCCAAGATGGGATCTCATGGATACAGAAAGTTACGGTGGTGGAATTAGGGTTTTGGCTCCGTCTCTGATCGTTTTGGGGTACGTGGGTATATATAGGAGGAAGAAGTACGTCGGTGGAGCAACAGGGGCCCCACGAGGGTGAAGGGCGCTCCTGGGGGGGGGGGGGGGGGTAGGCGCGCCCCCTACCTCGTGGCCTCCTGTTACGTGTCTTGATGTAGGGTCCAAGTCTCCTGAGTTGTATTCGATGAGAAAATCATGTTCCCGAAGGTTTCATTCCGTTTGGACTCCTGTTTGATATTCCTCTTCTTCAAAACCCTAAAACAGGCAAAAAAACATCAATTCTGGGTTGGGCCTCCGGTTAATAGGTTAGTCCCAAAAATAATATAAAAGTGGATAATAAAGCCCAATAATGTCCAAAACAGTAGATAATATAGCATGGAGCAATCAAAAATTATAGATATGTTGGAGACGTATCAAGCATCCCCAAGCTTAATTCTTGCTCGTCCTCGAGTAGGTAAATGATAAAAACAGAATTTTTGATGCGGAGTGCTACTTGGCATAATTTTAATGTAATTCTTCTTAATTGTGGTATGAATATTCAGCTCCGAAAGATTCAAGACAAAAGTTCATATTGACATAAAAATGATAATACTTCAAGCATACTAACTAAGCAATTATGTCTTCTCAAAATAACATGGCCAAAGAAAGTTCATCCCTACAAAATCATATGGTTTAGTCATGTTTCATTTTTTTCACACAAGAATGCTATCATCATGCACAACCCCGATGACAAGCCAATAAATTGTTTCATACTTTAGTAATATCAAACCTATAAACTTTCACGCAATATATGAGCGCGAGCCATGGACATAGCACTATAGGTGGAATACATATAATGAGGGGGGTTATGTGGAGAATACAAAAAGGAGGAAGTCTCACATCAACGAGGCTAATGAATGGGCTATGGAGATGCCCACCTATTGATGTTAATGCAAGGAGTAGGGATTGCCATGCAACAGATGCACTAGAGCTATAAATGTATGAAAGCTCAACAAAAGAAACTAGTGGGTGTGCATCCAACTTGCTTGCTCACGAAGACCTAGGGCACTTGAGGAGGCCCATTGTTGAAATATACAAGCCAAGTTCTATAATGAAGAATTCCGACTAGTATATGAAAGTGATAACATGAGAGACTCTCTACTATGAAGATCATGGTGCTATTTTGAAGCACAAGTGTGGCAAAGGATACTAACATTGTCCCTTCTCTCTTTTTCTCTAATTTTTTTCTTTTCTCTTTTTTTGGGCCTTTTCTCTTTTTTATGGCCTTTCTTTTTTTATATTCCTCACTTGGGACAATGCTCTAGAAAATGATGATAATCACACTTCTTTTTATTTACAACTCAATGATTACAACTCGATACTAGAACAAAGATGACTCTATATGAATGCCTCTGGCGGTGTACCGGGATATGCAATGGACCAAGAGTGACATGTATGAAAGAATTATGAATGTTGGCTTTGCCACAAATACTATGTCAACTACATGACCATGCTAAGCAATATGACAATGATGAATGTGTCATGATGAACGGAATGATGGAAAGTTGCATGGGAATATATCTCGGAATGGCTATGGAAATGCCATAATAGGTAGGTATGGTGGCTGTTTTGAGGAAGATATAAGGAGGTTTATGTGTGAAAGAGCGTATCATATCACGGGGTTTGGATGCACCGGCGAAGTTTGTGCCAACTCTCAATGTGAGAAAGGGCAATGCACGGTACCGAAGAGGCTAGCAAGGATGGAAGGGTGAGAGTGCGTATAATCCATGGACTCAACATTAGTCATAAAGAACTCACATACTTATTGTAAAAATCTACAAGTCATCAAAAACTTCGGTACTACGCGCATGCTCCTAGGGGGATAGATTGGTAGGAAAAGACCATCGCTCGTCCCCGACTGCCACTCATAAGGAAAACAATCAAATAACACCTCATGTTTCAAATTTGTTGCGTAACGTTTACCATATGTGCATGCTACGGGACTAGCAAACCTCAACACAAGTATTTCTCAATTTCGCAACTACTCAAGTAGCACGACTTTGATATTATTACCTCCATGTCTCAAAACAATCATCAAGCATCAAACTTCTCTTAGTATTCAACACACTCATAAAAAAGTTTTATTATTATTCTTGCATACCAAGCATATTAGGATTCTAAGCAAATTACCATGCTATTAAGACTCTCAAAAGAATCTAAGTGAAGCATGAGAGATCAATAGTTTCTATAAAACAAATCCACCACCGTGCTCCAAAAGATATAAGTGAAGCACTAGAGCAAAATTATATAACTCAAAAGATATAAGCGAAACACATAGAGTATTCTAACAAATTCCAAATCATGTATGGCTCTCTCAAAAGGTGTGTACAGCAAGGATGATTGTGGTAAACTAACAAGCAAAGACTCAAAAAATACAAGACGCTCCAAGCAAAACACATATCATGTGGCGAATAAAAATATAGCTCCAAGTAAAGTTACCGATAGAAGTAGACGAAAGAGGGGATGCCTTCCGGGGCATCCCCAAGCTTTGGCTTTTAGGTGTCCTTAGATTATCTTGGGGGTGCCATTGGCATCCCCAAGCTTAGGCTCTTGCCACTCCTTGTTCCATAATCCATCAAATCTTTACCCAAAACTTGAAACTTCACAACACAAAACTTAAAGTAGAAAATCTCGTGAGCTCCGTTCGCGAAATAAAACAAAAGACCACTTCAAGGTACTGTAATGAACTCATTCTTTATTTATATGGGTGTTATACCTACTGTATTCCAACTTCTCTATGGTTTATAAACAATTTTACTAGCCATAGATTCATCAAAATAAGCAAACAACACACGAAAAACAGAATCTGTCAAAAACAGAACAGTCTGTAGTAATCTGTAGCTAGCGCAATATCTGGAACCCCAAAAATTCTAAAATAAATTTCTGGACGTGAGGAATTTATCTATTAATCATCTTCAAAAAGAATTAACTAAATAGCACTTTCCAAATAAAAATTACAGCAGTTCTCGTGAGCGCTAAAGTTTCTGTTTTTTACAGCAAGTTCAACAAGACTTTCTCCAAGTCTTCCCAACGGTTCTACTAGGCACAAACACTAATTAAACACAAAAAAACATAACCAAAAAAGAGGCTAGATAATTTATTTATTACTAAACAGGAGCAAAAAGTAAGTAATAAAAATAAAATTGGGTTGCCTCCCAACAAGCGTTATCGTTTAACGCCCCTAGCTAGGCATAACAAGCAAGAATAGATCTAGGTATTCCCATCTCTGGTAGGCAATTCTTCAATGAGGCATCTACCATCTTTAGGAATTTCTTTCTTTTTATTAATTATCAAGCTTTTAGGCACAAGGTCGAAAAATTCATTTGTAACAAATGGTTCCTTAATGATAGCAAAAAGATTGGGATGAACACTTACAGATTTGAGATCCGCATTTTCCTTACTAGATGATTCACCCTTATTTTTAGGAACGTACATAAGTTTGGCAACTTTAGTGGAGGGACCCGGAGTATTCTTTACGGAAGAAAAAGTGGTTCCCAAGTTGGTAATAATATTCTCAAGTTTATCGATCCTAACGGAATCGTGATTTATTTTCTCATGAACTATGGGTTCCTTTTCTTTAATATCTTTCAAAGTAACTCCTACTTTAGATCCATATTAAGAGATTCGGCTGTGGATCTTTTTATCCAAATTTTCAATTAACTCTACGGTAGCAACCTTATTTTCAATAATCCCAAGCCTTTGCATTACATGCTCCAAAGCTAATATAGTTCCATTAACCAAGAGAGGGGGGAGCCAAATAAATCTTATATAGCATTATAAGAATCAAAAGTATGGCTACCCAAAAAGTTCCCTCCGATAATAGTATCAAGAACATAGCGGTGCCAAGGAGTAATGCCTACAAAAATTGCGAAGGAGAATGGTAGTAGATTGCTTCCTAGTAGATTTATTTTGAGCATTGCAAATTCTATACCAAGCATCTTTTAGATTTTCACCCTCCCTTTGCTTAAAATTTAGAATTTCATTCTCGGGAGACAACGGAGAAGATAAGGGACTGGCCATAACGACAATCAAGCAAACTAACCCACAGGCAAACAAAAAGCAAGCGGGCAAAAAGAGGCAAATAGAGGGAGGATAGAGAGAGAGAGGGCAAATAAAACGGCAAGGGTGAAGTGGGGGAGAGGAAAACGAGAGGCAAATGGAAAATAATGTAATGCGGGAGATAAGGGTATGTGATGGGTACTTGCTAAGTTGACTTTTGCATAGACCTCCCCGGCAACGGCGCCAGAAATCCTTCTTGCAACCTCTTTTAGCACTGCGTTGGTTTTCCCCCAAAGAGGAAGGGATGATGCAGCAAAGTAGCGTAAGTATTTCCCTCAGTTTTTGAAAACCAAGGTATCAATCCAGTAGGAGGCTACGCGCGAGTCCCTCGCACTTGCACAAAACAAATAAATCCTCGCAACCAACGCAAATAGGGGTTGTCAATCCCTATAGGGCCACTTACGAGAGTGAGATCTGATAGATATGATAAGATAATATTTTTGGTATTTTTATGATAAAGATGCAAAGTAAAATAAAGGCAAAGTAAATAGCAAAGTAAATAACTAAGTAGTAGGAGATTGATATGATAAAGATAGACCCGGGGGGCCATAGGTTTCACTAGTGGCTTCTCTCAAGAGCATAAGTATTCTACGGTGGGTGAACAAATTACTGTGAGCAATTGACAAAATTGAGCATAGTTATGAGAATATCTAGGTATGATCATGTATATAGGCATCACGTCCGAGACAAGTAGACCGACTCCTGCCTGCATCTACTACTATTACTCCACTCATCGACCGCTATCCAGCATGCATCTAGAGTATTAAGTTAAAAACAGAGTAACGCCTTAAGCAAGATGACATGATGTAGAGGGATAGACTCATGCAATATGAAGAAAACCCCATCTTGTTATCCTCGATGGCAACAATACAATAGGTGCCTTGCTGCCCTTACTGTCACCAGGGAAGGACACCGCAAGATTGAACCCAAAGCTAAGCACTTCTCCCATTGCAAGAAAGATCAATCTAGATGGCCAAACCAAACTGATAATTTGAAGAGACTTGCAAAGATAACCAATCATACATAAAAGAATTCATAGAAGATTCAAATATTATTAATAGATAGACTTGATCATAAACCCACAATTCATCGGTCTCAACAAACACACCGCAAAAAGAAGATTACATCGAATAGATCTCCACAAGAGAGGGGGAGAACATTGTATTGAGATCCAAAAAGAGAGAAGAAGCCATCTAGCTACTAACTATGGACCCGTAGGTCTGAGTTAAACTACTCACACTTCATCGGAGGGGCTATGGTGTTGATTTAGAAGCCCTCCGTGATCGATGCCCCCTCCGACGGAGCTCCGAAACAAGCCCCAAGATGGGATCTCGTGGATACAGAAAGTTACGGTGGTGAAATTAGGGTTTTGGCTTCGTCTCTGATCGTTTGGGGGTACGTGGGTATATATAGGAGGAAGAAGAACGTCGGTGGAGCAACAGGGGGCCCACGAGGGTGGAGGGCGCTCCTGGGGGGGGGGGGGGGTAGGCGCGCCCCCCTACCTCGTGGCCTCCTGTTACGTGTCTTGACGTAGGGTCCAAGTCTCCTGAGTTGTATTCAATCAGAAAATCACGTTCCCGAAGGTTTCATTCCGTTTGGACTCCGTTTGATATTCCTTTTCTTCGAAACCCTAAAACAGGCAAAAAACAGCAATTCTGGGCTGAGCCTCCGGTTAATAGGTTAGTCCCAAAAATAATATAAAAGTGGATAATAAAGCACAATAATGTCCAAAAGAGTAGATAATATAGCATGGAGAAATCAAAAATTATAGATACGTTGGAGACGTACCAATGACGATGGCGACGGATTCCCCTCTCCGAAGCCCCGAACGGACTCCAGATCAGCCCTCCCGAGAGGTTTTAGGGCTTGGCGGCGGCTCCGTATCGTAAAATGCGATGATTTCTTCTCCCTGATTTTTTTCTCCCCGAAACACAATATATGGAGTTGGAGTTGGAGTCGGAGAGGCAACAGGGGGCCCACGAGGTAGGGGGGCGCGCCCTAGGGGGGCAGGCGCGCCCCCCACCCTCGTGGAGAGGTGGTGGGCCCCCTGGCCTTCCTCTTTTGCAGGTATTTTTCTTATTTTCTGAAAAGTGGCTCCTTGAAGTTTCAGGTCATTCCGAGAACGTTTGTTTCTGCACATATATAACACCATGGTAATTCTGCTGAAAACAGCATCAGTCCGGGTTAGTTCCATTCAAATCATGCAAGTTAGAGTCCAAAACAAGGGCAAAAGTGTTTGGAAAAGTAGATACGTTGGAGACGTATCAACTCCCCAAGCTTAAACCTTTGCTTGTCCTCAAGAAATTCAGTTGATAAACTGGAAGTGATAAAGAAAAACTTTTACAAACTCTGTTTGCTCTTGTTGTTGTAAATATGTAAAGGAAGCATTCAAGTTTTCAGCAAAGATTATAACTAACCACATTCACAATAACGCATAGGTCTCAAGTTTACTCATATCAATAGCATAATCAACTAGCGAGCCATAATAATAAATCTCGGATGAAAACACTTTCTCAAAACAATCATAATATGATATAACAAGATGGTATCTCGCTAGCCCTTTTTAAGACCGCAAAACATAAATGCAGAGCACCTTTAAAGACCAAGGACTGACTAGACATTGTAATTCATGGTAAAAGAGATCCAGTCAAGTCATACTCAATGTAAACTAACAGTAATGAATGCAAATGACAGCGGTTCTCTCCAACTGGTGCTTTTTAATAAGAGGATGATGACTCAGCATAACAGTAAATAGATAGGCCCTTTGCAGAGGGAAGCAGGGATTTGTAGAGGTGCCAGAGCTCGGTTTTGAAACAGAGGTGAATAATATTTTGAGCGGTATACTTTCATTGTCAACATAACAACCAAGATATGGTGATATCTTCCATGCTACACACATTATAGGCGGTTCCCAAACAGAATGGTAAATTTATACTCCCCCTTCCACCAACAAGCATCAATCCATGGCTTACTCGAAACAACGAGTGCCTCCAACTAACAAGAGTCCCAGGGGGAGTTTTGTTTTCAATTATTTTGATTTAGTTTGCATAAAGCATGGGACTGGGCATCCCAGTGACCAGCCATTTATCTCGTGAGTGAGGAGCGGAGTCCAGTCCTCTTGAGAATAACCTGCCTAACATGGAAGATACAGACATCCCTAGTTGATACATGAGCTATTCGAGCATATACAAAACATGATATTTATTTGAAGGTTTAGAGTTTGGCACATACAAATTTACTTGGAACGGCGGGTAGATACCGTATATAGGTAAGTATAGTAGACTCATGTGGAATAACTTTGGGGTTTAAGGGATTGGATGCACAAGCAGTATTCCCGCTTAGTACAGGTTAAGGCTAGCAAAAGACTGGGAAGCGACCAGCTAGAGAGCGACAACAGTCATGAACATGCATTAAAATTAATCAACACCGAATGCAAGCATGAGTAGGATATAATCCACCATGAACATAAATATCGTGAAGGCTATATATGTTGATTTTGTTTCAACTACATGCGTGAACATGCACCAAGTCAAGTCACTTAAATCATTCAGAGGAGGATACCACCCTATCATACCACATCATAACCATTTTAATAGCATGTTGGCACGCAAGGTAAACCATTATAACCCATAGCTAATCAAGCATGGCATAAGGAACTATGATCTCTAGTTGTCATTGCAAACATGTTTATTCATAATAGGATGAATCAGGAATGATGAACTAATCATATTTACAAAAACAAAAGAGGTCGAGTTCATACCAGCTTTTCTCATCTCAGCCAGTCCATCATATATCGTCATAATTGCCTTTCACTTGCACGATCGAATGATGTGAATAACAATAATAGTGCACGTGCATTGGACTAAGCTGGAATCTGCAAGCATTCAATAAACAGGAGAAGACAAGCCAGTATGGGCTCTTTTGTCAGATAAACAATAATGCATATAAGAGCCACTTCAACAATTTAATCATGGTCTTCTCCTATCGACCCCCAAAGAAAAGAAAAGAAATAAAACTATTTACACGGGAAAGTTCCCAACAAGCAAAAGAAGAACAGGAAATATTTTTGGGTTTTCTTTTTAATTACTACTACAAGCATGGAAAGTAAATTAATTAAAATCTACAACTAATTTTTTTGGTTTTTCTTAAGGTTTATTGAACACACAAGAAGAAAGCATAAAAAGGGAAATAAACTAGCATGGATGATACAATGAAAAAGTATGAGCACCGACATCTAGCAATGAACGTGTGAACATAAATGTAATGTCGGTGGGAAATACATACTCCCCCAAGCTTAGGCTTTTGGCCTAAGTTGGTCTATGGCCATGGCTGGCCTGGCAGATATCCATAATAGTAGCTGGGGTCGTACTGTGATGAAGCAGCTATCGCCTGCTGAGCTGCAGCGTGGCGACGAGCGGCCTCCTCTCTCCTCTCGTACTCATCTGCCTCCTCTCTGGTAATAGTATATCCTCCTCTTGCCTGATAATCAAAGAAGGCAGGAGCAGGGAGAGTAATACAGACAGCACGACGTCTATCAAAGATTAGTCGATACTGGAGAGGTGATTCGTTCCTCTCAACAAACTGGTGGTGAACCATAGCATTAAAATCTAGATAAGCAGGAGGTAATTCAATATCATCTTCGCGTATGGCTACACCAAGAAAATTAGCTATGCGGGTTGCATAAATTCCACCAAATAAATCTCCATTAAGTCTATTAAGATGCAACCTACGTGCAACAATGGCTCCCAAATTATATGATTTGTCTCCTAACACAGCACTCCTAAGAATACTAAGATTGGGGACACACATGTGACATGCCTCATCTTTACCATTAATGCATCTACCTATGAAGAGAGCAAAATAATGTATAGCAGGAAAGTGAATGCTCCCTATGGTAGCTTGTGTAATATCTCTAGATTCTCCCACAGTTATGCTAGCAAGAAAATCCCTAAATTCAGATTAGCGAGGATCCCTTATGCCACGACCGGGTTTTCCGGGTTTTAAATTCCAGAAAAAGACCGTCGTGCTCATCAGTCCCAGGATTACTGTTAGCTGATGAGGCTCCAACTTGATACAGAAATTCCAAGCAAAATACAAAATATGTAGTACAAGACCATTCTAGCCTGTGAGTACAACAAAAGGTTTCTAGTGGTTGATGGCGGAAGCGGTTTGTGGATCGTCAGCGTATAGGGGACTCCATTTCCCACAGGAACAGCTGACCAGGTTAACTCCTATCTTCGCGAGGCTGCTATCACCGTTGCTTAGGTCTCGAGGCTGTCATTGTCACGCTCCTCTCCAAGCAGAAATCTGGCCAAGACAATAGCCAGGGACAAGCCAGTGAGTACATTGAATGTACTCGCAAATATTAAGAACACAGGTATAATATAATTGATAATCATGCACTGAAAAATTCTATGATCACATCGCCAGTCATAAATAAAACATCTTTTACGCATGCAAGCAGGTTATTATCATGCAACATGAATAAGCAGTAATAGAGTGGGAATAAAATGCCGCAGTCGGGCGTCTGAGCGACACCACATAAAGGGCTTTAAAAGAAATGCCACAGTCGGGTGTCTGAGCGACACCACATAAAGGGCTTTAAAAGAAATGCCACAGTCGGGCGTCTGAGCGACACCACATAAAGGGCTTTAAAAGAAATGCCACAGTCGGGCGTCTGAGCGACACCACATAAAGGGCTTTAAAAGAAATGCCACAGTCGGGCGTCTGAGCGACACCACATAAAGGGCTTTAAAAGAAATGCCACAGTCGGGCGTCTGAGCGACACCACATAAAGGGCTTACAAGATAAATAATCACAATGAATATCCAGGAGGTAGAACCGTCCAGGGATACTCGATAATATAAATAATGCAACGGGTTAGTCCATCACAAGATAATAATCATAATCTTCACAAGTCACAAGTCACGGTCCAAGTTCTGGTTTAACAATCTCTCCTCCGAAGACCGACACTAAGACCAACACTTGACCCATCCTAGACTGTAATCCTTAACCATGGACACGGCTATTCGAATAGGTTTAATCTCTGCAGAGGGTGTACTCTTTACCCACGAGTAACGGATTCCTTTAGTCCATCGGGACTAATTCCGTCTACGGTCTTTTAGTAGAAAACACGCCTAACTTGCACACACCAGCTTAACTCATCGGTGTCTGGAATCACCCACGACACTTGTTAAGCAAAACTCTAAGTGGGGAGGCTACAACCTCGCGTAGCATGGGATCAAATTTATATCGCGCGCTCTAAGGGGTGGCCTCCCCTCTCGGTCCCAACCGGAAACACCCATGCCCCCGGACCAGGTGGCCTGCCTACCAGCTACAACCGATATCTTCCACCATGGCCTCTCTGTACGGTGTGTGCTTGAAAGGGGTTGACGACTTACTGAACCATACCCTACCTGCGGCAGGGACAAGTGGTAGTACATAGCAAGTATGGGGGTTACTGGAAACAAGACTCGGTCTACGGTCGACTCAGGAGGTTTATAAATTCCCTGCATGACATGTAAACAATTATATTTCAATCAACAAAATCACCACTCAATGTACCTTACCATGCCATACCGGACATAACCGTCCCGACGGGGACCGGCGACAAGCTCACTCCTACCCAAGGCAGGGGCTTTCCCGGATTCCTTTCCGGCATGCATGCAAGGCACATGAGGATGATTACCATCACAAGTATATTCATTTCCAACAGCAAGGAAATCACTAATATGCATTCATGCAAATGATCATATCACATGAAATAACAAGTTCTTCGATATAAGGTGGTGTTATAAACGTGTCAACTAACACACCAAAAATATTATTCCAGGGTTCAGAATTCTTGCCTTTAATGGTGTGGAGAGGTGGGGGTGCTCTCCAAAATTTTAGAAAGCTTTCTTCTCTTCCAAAATCCTATTTTCAAAAATATGCAAATAACACATATTTCAAATACAGTACAAAAAAGGTGTTCGGAAATTTTTCAAATAAATCTTAAAATAAACTAGACAGAATTTGAGAGATGTAGGAAAAAGAATCAATTCATTTGGAGTTATATTTAAAAAGTTATAGACAGTCAAAGCTGTGGTCAAAATCTGTTATTTAAAATAAAACAGAAAAGAAAACGTTTCGGAGGGGAATACGCTTTCAGAGCGGGGGAAACGTACTGGGGTGGATTACGCCTTCACTTAACCCACATGGACAGGTACAGGGTCACTGACAGTGGGTCCAGGGGGCCCACTGGTCAGGTTTGACCAGTCTTCTCCCTCCTCTTTCTCTGTCCCGAGCGGAGGCGGAACTCCGGCGATCGCCGCCGGCGATTGGCGGCTCCGTTCGAGAAACCGAAGCCATCCACGGGCTCAGGGGGTCGAGGCGGTCCCGCCGGTGGGTGTTACGGTCTCGGGGGTGGACGGGGTCGTCGGCGGTGAGTCTCGCGGTGGAGGGAGCTTCGGGAGCAGAGTGTGATTGGGGCTACGGTGGTTCCCGATCAAAATCGAGTAGGGGGATGGGTTCACGGAGGGAAGGGGGAGTTCTTGGTGGAGAGAACGGAGAGGGAGAGGCCTTGGTGGTGCTGGAAGAGCTGGGGCCATGGCGGCGGCTGTTGTTGCCAGAGGTGGGGAAGAAGACCTCCCCCGGGTCAATTGGCTGCCACGGGAGAACTAGGGGAGCAATCTAAGGTTGCCTGTGTGCTTGAATGGGTTCGGGGCCTCCTTTTATAGGCGTGGCAAGGCGGTTCCGCGGCGGCCGTGGATAAGCTCTCCGGCGACCGCCATTCTGTAGCTAGGGCGTCGTGGCGGCGACGAGCGCTAGCGGACACACTCGTGGATGAGCTCGCGCTGTTCCAGGGGCCAGGTGGCGAGCGGGGGAAGGCTCGGTGGCGCCGACATGAGCAGAGGCTGTCGGGCGGCTGCGGCGGCTAGCTCTTGGCCTGCCGGGCGTGGCGAGGGGCGGCTTGGCGCGTAGCGATGAGGAGGGACGTGCGTGGCGTGGCTCTACAGTGGTGGCAAGGCCAGGGACGCGACGCGTCGGCTCGGGCGAGGCACGTGCAAAATGCGTGCCAAACGCACGCTCTGCTCGCGCTCTGGGCACACACGGGATGTGCTCGACACAATGCCAGAGCACGCTAGAGGTCGCGGTTGAGGTTGGGAAGAAACAGGGCTAGGTTAGGGTTAGTTAGAGGGTGAATGGACAGGGTGGTTAGGTCAGGTGGCCAAGTTCACAATGCAAATTCAAGATCATGTCAAATCTAGCCATGCTCTCCAGGTGTTTGACAAAATGCCACAGGTACCTAGGCTCTTCTTGGGGTGGCCAAATCCTCCAGATCAGGGTCTCCTTAGATGCAAGAGAGAGTGGTGAGGTTAGTTGGTGGAAAGCACAAACTTGCTAGTGCAAGTTTTGTAGAATTTCAATTCTGAACAGGAAATAAATGACATTATTTCATGAACCAAAAATAATCCAATGGGTGCATGCTCCTGGATTTAGGGGTTTGGTAGGGCTGTCTACAAGTAGGAGAAAGCACAAGATCTTTGGAGCAAAAATAAATAGGGTTGCAGTAGAAATTACAAGGCTGGACCAGAATGGAAAAGAGGTTGATTCACTCAAATTTTTGAAATAACATCATTAGGTTTTTGCATAAAGTTGAATCATATGCTACTACCAACATCCCATAATTTTGGTGGAGGCCAGAAAGAAATATTTAAATGGGTTGTAGTGTAAATTGCACTCTGGACCAGAGAAGAAAAATTGAGTGTAGAGCTCAAAATATAACATGAATAAAATATATTTTTGTACAAAAGTGATTTAAAAACATCACATGACATCTCCAAATTTTGGTTGGAATTTTAAGTGAATTTATCAAATGGTTGTAGTTCAAATATGGCCATATAACCTTGAAAAACCATTTTTCAAGAAAATAAAGATCAAGCAATTTAATTAGGTAATTAGTTATACTGATAAAAGAAAAGTTTTTCTTGAGAGGTTAAACAAGTCCAATAACATATTTGAAAGGTTTTCACTTTGGGGAAAAACTCCATAATAACAAGGGAGAAAATGGTTCAAAAAAATTTGGGGTGTCACACCTTATACTACCCCATTGTGGAAGTTTGCAAGCAGTGGTAAAATCCTCTAAGTCCATAGTGTAAGATTTATCATAAAGATCAAACAGGATAGTTGGAGAATTATGTGAAGTTGAAAATTCAAACCTCCTCACAAAGGTACTGGTGAGGTTGTGATACTGGCTGCACTTCTCTTCCTCAAAGCTCACAAGATCAGCGTTACGCAAATATGCGTTGAATTCTTCCTTAATTCTCGCTCAATCCATAAAGTTCTCAGAAGGCCATTCACAAGGACGCACTGGCGCGTCTCTTGGTGGCTCGTCATCAGCAGCATGCATTGCAAGCATGGGTCCTTGCTTCCTTAAAGAACCACCTTGGAACATTTTCCTAAGCATATTTCTTCCTCTGAAATTTTTTGAAATTTTTTAGTAACTTCAAAATAAAGGTAAACCAAACTCAATAATATTGGTAGCAACTACTCCTACAAGTGCCGAGGGCCTATATCATGCATCAAAACTACTCTTAACCATATATATTTGACATGCAAGCTCAAGAACAGGGTCACCTAAGCAGCAAAAATTTGCAATGAATAAAGCACTAGAACAAAAACTAATTGGACCAATGAAGGAGTCACATACCAAGGAACAATCTCCCCAAGAAGTTTTGTGAGAGGTGCTTTGAGCAAGGAGATCGAAAATGGCAGCAAAGTGAGCTAGAACTCGTGCTTCAGCTGGATATTCGTGTTTGTGGGAGGAAGATGAAGTGTGTGGGTGCAGGAATAAGTGGAGGAGGGCCACCATGGGCCCACGAGGCAGGGGGGCGCGCCCAGGGGGGTAGGGCGCGCCCTCCACCCTCATCGGCAGGTGGTTGACCCCCCTGCTGTGTTCTTAGTGCCAAATATTCTCACATATTCTGGAAAAAATCATATTTAAATTTCAGGGCATTTGGAGAACTTTTATTTTCGAGGTATTTTTATATTGCACGGATAATGAGATAACAGACAGAAAAATATTTATTTTTATTTTATTTAATATAAATAATAGAAAGTAAAAGTGGGGTACAGAAGGTTGTGCCTTCTAGTTTCATCCATATCATGATCATCAAAAGGAATCTACTAACAAGGTTGATCAAGTCTTGTTAACGAACTCATTCCGAATAACATGGAACCGGAGAAATTTCGAATAACACTATGTTACCTCAACGGGGATATGCACATCCCCAATAATAAGAATATCATATTTCTTCTTGACAGTAGGAAGAGGAAATTCAAAACCACCAAATATAATCGATGGCATTTTTTCAATAGAGTTGATACTATGAACTTGAGGTTGTTTCCTCGGAAAGTGTACCGTATGCTCATTACCATTAACATGAAAAGTGACATTGCCTTTAGTCAATCAATAACAGCCCCTGCAGTATTCAAAAAGGGTCTTCCAAGAATAATAGACATACTATCGTCCTCGGGGATATCAAGAATAACAAAGTCCGTTAAAATAGTAACGTTTGCAACTACAACAGGCACATCCTCACAAATACCGACAGGTATAGCAGTTGATTTATCAGCCATTTGCAAAGATATTTCAGTAGGTGTCAACTTATTCAAATCAAGTCTACGATATAAAGAGAGAGGCATAACACTAACACCGGCTCCAAGATCACATAAAGCAGTTTTAACATAGTTTCTTTGAATGGAGCATGGTATAGTGGGTACTCCTGGATCTTCAAGTTTATTTGGTATTCCACCCTTAAAAGTATAATTAGAAAGCATGGTGGAAATTTCAGCTTCCGGTATCTTTCGTTTATTTGTAATAATATCTTTCATGTACTTAGCATAAGGATTGGTTTTGAGCATATCAGTTAATCGCATACGCAAAAAGATAGGTCTAATCATTTCAGCAAAGCGCTCAAAATCCTCATCATCCTTTTTCTTGGATGGTTTGGGAGGAAAAGGCATGGGTTTCTGAACCCAAGGCTCTCTTTCTTTATCATGTTTCCTAGCAACAAAGTCTTTCTTATCATAACGTTGATTCTTTGACTGTGGGTTATCAAGATCAACAACACGTTCAATTTCTATATCATTATCATTACTAGGTTGAGCATCATCATGAACATTATTATTAGCATTATCACTAGTTTCAGGTTCATTACCAGATTGAGTTTAAGCATCAGAAATAGAAATATCATGTGGATTCTCAGGTGTTTCAACAATAGGTTCACTAGAAGCATGCAAAGTCCTATCATTTTTCTTTTTCTTCTTTTTAGAAGAACTAGGTACATCTATTTTATTTCTCTGAGAATCTTGCTCAATTCTCTTATGGTGGCCTTCAGGATACAAAGGTTCCTGAGTCATTCTGCCAGTTCTAGTAGCCACTCTAACAGCATTATCATTATCTTTACTATTCAATTCATTGAGCAAATCATTTTGAGCTTTAAGTACTTGTTCTACTTGAGTAGTAACCATAGCAACATGTTTACTAATAAGTTTAAGTTCACCTTTAACATTAGCCATAAAATCACCCAAGTGTTCAAGCATATTTGAATTGTATTTCAATTATCTACCAAAATAAGCATTAAAGTCTTCTTGCTTAGCCACAAATTTATCAAACTCATCTAAGCATGGGCTAGCAAATTTAGTAAATGGGATTTCAGCTTTATCATATCTATAGAGAGAATTTACCTTCACTACCTATGTCGGGTTATCAAGACCATGAGTTTCTTCAGTAGGTAATGGATTAAGATTATATGTTTATTCAACAGGCGGTAAATTAAGACCATGTATTTCTTCAAAAGGAGGTAAATTCTTAACATCTTCAGCTTTAATACCTTTTTCTTTCATAGATTTCTTTGCCTCTTGCATATCTTCAGGACTGAGAAATAGAATACCCCTCTTCTTCGGAGTTGGTTTAGGAATAGGCTCAGGAATTGTCTCCAGAGGTGTCCAATTATTTTCATTTGTCAACATATTATTCAATAGAATTTCATCTTCATCCGGTGTTCTTTCCCTGAAAACAGAACCAGCCCAACTATCCAGGTAATCTCTGGAGGCATCGGTTAGTCCATTATAAAAGATATCAAGTATTTCATTTTTCTTAAGAGGATGATCAGGCAAAGCATTAAGTAATTGGAGAAGCCTCCCCCAAGCTTGTGGCAGACTCTCTTCTTCAAATTGCACAAAATTATATATATCCCTTAAAGCAGCTTGTTTCTTATGAGAAGGGAAATATTTAGTAGACAAGTAATAAATCATATCCTGGGGACTACGCACACAACCAGGATCAAGAGAATTAAACCATATCTTAGCATCACCCTTTAATGAGAACAGAAATATTTTAAGGATATAAAAGCAACGAGTTCTCTCATCTTTAGTGAACAGGGTGGCTATATCATTCAATTTAGTAAGATGTGCCACAACAGTTTCAGATTCATAACTATGAAAAGGATCAGATTCGACCAAAGTAATTATATCAGGATCAACAGAGAATTCATAATCATTATCAGTAACAAAGATAGGTGAAGTAGCAAAAGCAGGGTCATGTTTCATTCTAGCATTTAGAGATTGCTTACTCCATTTAGCTAATAACCTTTTGAGTTCATTTCTATTTTTGCAAGCTAAAATAGCTAAAGAAGCTTCTTGATCAAAAATATAACCCTTAGGAATAACAAGTGATTCTTCATCATCACTTTCATCAGTATCATCAGATTCAATATTTTCAATTTCTCTAGCTCTAGCAAGTTGTTCATCAAGAAAATCACTAAGTGGCATAGTAGTATCAGGCATAGAGGTAGTTTAATCATAAGTATCATGCATAGCAGAAGTGGCATCATGAATAATATGTGACATATCAGAACGAATAGCAGAAGCAGGTGTAGGTGTCACAAACTTACTCATAACAGAAGGTGAATCAAGTGCAGAGCTAGATGGCAGTTCCTTACCTCCCCTCGTAGTTGAGGGATAGATCTTGGTTTTGGATCTCTCAAGTTCTTCATAATGATAAGCAGATATATATCCCAAGTGACTCAAAGAATAGAGCTATGCTCATATGCAACGGCGCCAGAAAATAGTCTTGATAACCCACAATCATAGGGGATCGCAACAGTTTTCGAGGGTAGAGTATTCGACCCAAATTTATTGATTCGACACAAGGGGAGCCAAAGAATACTCTCAAGTATTAGCAGCTGAGTTGTCAATTCAACCACACCTGGAAACTTAATATCTGCAGCAAAGTATTTAGTAGCAAAGTAATATGATAGTAGTGGTAACGGTAGCAAAAGGTAACAGTAGTAAAAGTAATGTTTTTGGTATTTTGTAGTGATGATAGCAATAGCAACGGGAAAGTAAATAAGCAAAGAACAATATGTGGAAAGCTCGTAGGCAATGGATCGGTGATGGAGAATTATGCCGGATGCGGTTCATCATGTAACGGTCATAACCTAGGGTGACACAAAACTAGCTCCAGTTCATTGATATAATGTAGGCATGTATTCCGAATATACTCATACGTGCTTATGGAAAAGAACTTGCATGACATCTTTTGTCCTACCCTCTCGTGGCAACAGGGTCCTTACGAAAACTAAGGGATATTAAGGCCTCCTTTTAATAGAGAACTGGAACAAAGCATTAACACATAGTGAATACATGAACTCCTCAAACTACGGTCATCACCGGTAAGTATCCCGATTATTGTCACTTCGGGGTTAACGGATCATAACACATAATAGGTGACTATAGGCTTGCAAGATAGGATCAAGAACACTCATATATTGACGAAAACATAATAGCTTCAGATCTGAAATCATGGCACTCGGGCCCTAGTGACAAGCATTAAGCATAGCAAAGTCATAGCAACATCAATCTCAGAACATAGTGGATACTAGGGATCAAACCCTAACAAAACTCACTCGATTACATGATAGATCCCATCCAACCCATCACCGTCCAGCAAGCCTACGATGGAATTACTCACACACATCGGTGAGCATCATGAAATTGGTGATGAAGGATGGTTGATGATGACGATGTCGACGGATTCCCCTCTTCGGAGCACCGAACGGACTCCAGATCAGCCCTCCCGAGAGGTTTTAGGGCTTGGCGGCGGCTCCGTATCGTAAAACGCGATGATTTCTTCTCCCTGATTTTTTCTCGCCGAAACACAATGTATGAAGTTGGAGTTGGACTCGGAGAGGCAACAGGGGGCCCACGAGGTAGGGGGCGCGCCCTAGGGGGGCAGGCGTGCCCCCACCCTCGTGGAGATGTGGTGGGCCCCCTGGCCTTCATATTTTGCAGGTATTTTTCTTATTTTATGAAAAGTGGCTCCGTGAAGTTTCAGGTCATTCCGAGAACATTTGTTTCTGCACATAAATAACACCATGGTAATTCTGCTGAAAACAGCGTCAGTCCGGGTTAGTTCCATTCAAATCATGCAAGTTAGAGTCCAAAACAAGGGCAAAAGTGTTTGGAAAAGTAGATACGTTGGAGACGTATCATTAGCCCCTGAGACTCTGGTTTCTATCCAGAGGCGGCAAACAGAGGATCATAGTCCCAGGTAATGATCACGCTGCCTTCATGTGCAGGCGGCTGAGGGTCCGGTGGCTGGCCGAACTGCTGAGTTTGCCGGACTGAGGCGACAACTTGACGCGGCAGATGCCGACATTGCACTTGTGAACAAGCGACTTGATGAGGCACAGGGTATGTATTTTCAGGTGGTCAACAAATATTAAGAGGAGCATGAGCTAGTATCTATAATATGTTGTGACTGTAGATGGAGCTGCAGCCATGGAGACCCTTCGGGCGGAACTTGCCCGAGCCATGGAACAAGCAAGGAGAAGTGATGCGGCCGCCCTAAAGGCGGCCGAAGACTTAAGATCCGAACAGGCTGCTCGTCGCCAGAGTGAAGATAAAATAGCCAAGATGGTTCTTGAGCTGAAAGATGCCGCCGGCCGATATGAGCTCCTTGAAAAGGAAAGCCAAGCGAAAGCGGCTGACCTGAAGAAAGCCATGGAAGCAGCCAAGGAAACCCGCTCTGAAATTAGAGCGGCGAAGGAGGAGCTCCGTCAAGCCGGAGATATCATGGCTGGGAAGCCCTTTTTGTTGCGGTCAAAGTTTGGAGATCTGAAATATGCCCCTCTGGATCAATTATGGAGTGTTGTAGATGCGTATTCGGACTTGGCAATGAGTGCTGCTGATGCGACTAAGTTTTTCAAAGATCAGAAAGATCATGAAGTGGAGAGGTTGTTCTGGTCACAGTTCAGCACTCCAACGTGTCCGCTGTTGTTGAATGAACAAATGGCCGAGTGGGCCGAGCTCCATAGGTTGTCCGGACTTGCCATGAGGTCTGTCGTGGATCATCTTTGGCAGAAGGGTCCAAGGCCGAATAGTTATTTTGGTTTAGTGCAACGATTCCTTGGTGTTGTGCCGCATATCGATGCTGTAAAGAGGTCAGCGTGCATAGAGGGTGCGCGGATGGCTCTTGCCCGTGTTAAGACATACTGGGCAGAGATGGAGACCACCGCTATTGTGACCCGGGATCCGGCCGTAGGCCAGGTCTCGGCTAAGCACTATTTTGAAGAAGTCCTGGAAGGCGCTCGTGTAATAGAGGCTCATTGCTCGAAGAGTATCATGTTCGAGGGACGTGTATGCCAATTGTAAAAACAATTCTATTTGGATTATAAAGGCCGTATTTATACTTTTGCCTGAAAGTATTATGATGCCTCCTGTGCAGCCGCTCATGTATGTATATAACCTGAAAGTTTGCAGTCGTCGGCTTCAGCCCCCACGAATATAATGCGGGGGTGTTTGGAAAAGCGCGTGTTCACACTTGACCCAACGTCTTGGTCCATTAAGGAGGTGATAGCACGGAGAACAAGGCAATCAGACTATATGGCTTTAACACTTTCACTTAGCCATAGGAGTTTGACGGTGGGGCTACTATATAGCCCCTGGTACTTCTGCGCTCATCCGAACATGGTGCGCATACATACATGACCGGAAAACCGGTCCTTCGTTAATGCGGAGGAATCGCGAAGATTCCACTGAGTCATCGAGTGGTTGACCAGTCTCGTGCTTTATCATGACAGTCAGTTTTCGACTTTCTCTACTGAGGTGCTCATCCAGATGAACCAGGGCACAATCGCAGTAGTTCTCCCGGTGCCACCTTAGCCGATCGAGCGGAATCGTAAGGTAGCAAAACATGGGAGCTGGGCAAACCTAACTATTGACCAAAGACATGATTCGGCGCTGATGCATATAAGGCCAAACTCGCGACGCCGAACACTCCCTAAGGTGTTCAGACTTTGCATCATATACTGGGCTGAGGAATGCCCTCGATTATGAGCCCTTAATTTCCAGGTACTTGCATTAGTTTGACGTGACGAAATGTCAATAACGCCAGCGTCCCTTTCGGTTGTGTTGAGTATCCGGAGGGAGTGAAGCAACAAGAGATAGTAAAAAAAAGGTTTACACAGGGTCTTAACCTAAAAAGAAGCCTTTGAGCGGGGCCCTGCTACACGTCTGCGCATGATTCTCCGTTGTGCCGTATTCTGGAAGGGTGTAGCACGATGATCATCTGTAAAAGAGAAAAATGTAGGTGAAAGTCTTCGTTCGAAAAATTGGTTACTCTTAATGAACCATTAAAATGCAATCTAAATAGGGTCAGGCCGAACTGTAGCCCTTTTTACATGCGGGAAGCCCCTGGCACCACCTATGGGGGTATATCCATCGACCCAATCACAGGTTTATCTGAGCTGTTACAGCTAGTGGTGCACCGGACTCGTCTAACCGTGTTCGCGGTCTTGATGACTGATCATTTCTTCTGGTTGGAGAGGCCGTTCAGTGGCTTGCTGCTAGAGTCGCCACATATTCCTCCCTACGTGAGGAACGCTCTGTGTTTCCGCTAACTATGATGATGCCACGTGGACCGGTCATCTTAATCTTAAGATTAGCATAATGCGGTACTGCATTAAAACAAGCGAAGGCCGATCTCCCGAGTTGTTTGATGGCTGCTTCGGAATGGTGCGATGTCGAAGGTTAATTCTTCGCTTCGGAAGTTGTCGGAAGAACCGAATACAACCTCTAGTACTAGAGAGCCCGTACAGCGGGCCTCTGGGCCTGGTATTACTCCTTTAAAGGTAGTATTACTTTGGCCTCTGGGCCTCTGGGCCTGGTATTACTCCTTTAAATGGCTTTTTCCATTGACCGGGTCGAGAGCCCCTGAATCCGGCGTTTACCGCCGTGTTGTCTGAGCTGTCTTCATTGTTTCGACGCTTGCTTTTATTGCGTCACGGTTTCCCATTCCCATCCCTGACTTCGGATGTGCCTGGGTTGCTGGTGCTGCTACGGGCTAGCCAACTGTCTTCGCCCGCGCAAAAGCGGGTCATAAGGCTTGTTAGGGCTGTCATTGTCCTCAGTTTTTCCTGGCCGAGGTGTTTGGCGAGCCATTCGTCCCGGACACTGTGCTTGAAAGCCGCTAGGGCTTCGGCATCCGGGCAGTCGACGATTTGATTCTTCTTCGTGAGAAATCTATTTCAAAGCTTTCAGGCTGACTCTCTGGGCTATTGAATTATGTGACTTGAATCGTCTGCGTCCGGAGGTCGGACATAGGTCCCTTGAAAATTGGCCCTAAAAGCATCCTCAAGATCCTCCTAGCTTCCAATTGAGTGTTCGGGGAGGCTTTTCAGCCAGTGCCGAGCTGGTCCTTTCAACTTGAGGGGCAGGTATTTGATGGCGTGGAGATCATCTCCGCAAGCCATGTGGATGTGAAGGATAAAGTCCTCAATCCAGACCCCAGGGTCTGTCGTTCCGTCATATGCCTCTATGTTCACGGGTTTGAATCCCTCTAGAAATTCGTGGTCCAGCACCTCATCGGTGAAGCATAGGGGGTGCGCGGCACCCCTGTATTTTGATGTGTCATGGCATTCTTCGGACGGTTGCAGCATTTGGTTTTGATTTCGAGCTGTTATTCGGTCAGCATAGTCGTTTGGGCGGCCATGATCCTATGCCGGAGCGCGCTTCCTAGACCCGTAGATGGACCTGGTCATACCGACTTTTTTGCGCGGGTCTTCACGTAAATCGTGTGCTGACTTGTGTGCGGCGTCGTTAGCCGCTCTGTCGCGTCCACGGGCTGGTCGATCTGGCTGATCGGCCGTTTTATTTTTCGGCTGAATGGGCTCTAAAGCCTCGTCGTCGAATTCAGGCAGCAGCTTGCGCTTTGGATAGCTCTTTGTGTGGCGACTGCCACCGTACTTTTCTTCAGTGTCAAGCACTTTGTTCCATCTGCTGTTGAGCGTATTCTGCGCAGCCTTAAGCCTTTGCTTCTGTTTCATCAGGCTCCTCGCGGTGGCGATAAGCCTTCTATGGAGGTTCTCTTGTTCCAGGTGCCTTTCCGGGATGATGTGTGCATCTTCGTCCGGACTGTTCTCGTCTCCAGAGACGGGTTGACGAGCTTTACCCTCGGTGTCGCCGTGATCGGACAACGGCTCTGTACTCTGTTCGCCGTCCGCTGACTCATCCCTCTCCATCGCTGGGTCCATGTGGTCGTCGCTTCCTTTGGAGTCGACCGGGGTATTATTCTTTCTTGCGCTGTTAACGTTGTTTTTGCTGAGGTGGGATTTGGAGCGGCGCCTACGTCGTCGCTTTGGTTGCCTCTCGAGGGGACTATCCTTCGCTGCATCCTCCCGTTCCTCGTTGTTTTTTTCTATGGGTGTATCCACCATGTATATATCGTGTGATGAAGTGGTTGTCCAGCGCCCTGTGGGAGGTGGTTCCTGTTTCTCTCCTGCATCGTCGTCCATACAGTCGATGTCTTCGGAGTCGAAATCAAGCATGTCGATTAAGTCATCGACAATGGCTATTAAGTGGGTGGTGGGTGGGGAACGAATTCCTTCGTCGTCCGCTTCCCACTCAAGGCAGACATAGTTCAGCCGAGGGTCTCCTGACAAGGAGAGAGACCTCAATGAATTTAGCACATCGCCCAATGGCGAGTGCTGAAAGATATCCGTGGAGGTAAACTCCATGATCGGTGCCCAGTCAGATTCGATAGGCACGGACGCAAGTGGTTCGGAGCCTGTGGCTGAGGATGAATCCAAGGGTCCGGTAACACAGGTCTCATAGGAGGTGAAGTCAGTATTCGGCTCTATCGCCACTGGGTGTGCGGCCTCCGTGGCGGGGTCTATCCACACTTCCTCGGATGGCACGATCTGCTCTGGATTGAGAGCCGGAGTGGCCACAGGTGTGATCTCCCGAACACCGTCCGACGGCAAAGCTAAGTCATGCTCGTCGTGACTGCGCGGCGCACCTGACATGGGCTCAAATCCGTCGAAGATCAAGTCTCCGCGGATGTCGGCAGTATAGCTCAAGCTTCCAAACCTGACCTGATGGCCAGGGGTGTAGCTTTCGAAATTCTCCAGATGGCCAAGCGAGTTGGCCCGCGGTGCGAAGCCACCGAATACGAAGATCTGTCCGGGGAGAAAACCTCACCCTGGATCGCATCGTTGTCGACGATCGAAGGAGCCATCAAGCCTTTATCATGACGACACAGTGGAAAGCTCAATGAAAGCTCCAATGTCGGTGTCAAAACCGGCAGATCTCTAGTAGGGGGTCCCGAACGTGCATCTAAGGCTGATGGTAACAGGAGGCGGGGGACACAATGTTTACCCAGGTTCGGGCCCTCTCGATGGAGGTAATACCCTACTTCCTGCTTGATTGATCTTGATGATATGAGTATTACAAGAGTTGATCTACCACGTGATCGTAGAGGCTAAACCCTAGAAGCTAGCCTATGATTATGATTGTTGTTGTCCCACGGACTAAACTCTCTGGTTTATATAGACACCGGAGGGGGCTAGGCTTACACGGAGTCGGTTATAAGGGAGGAGATCTACATATCCGAATTGCCAAGCTTGCCTTCCACGCAAAGGGGAGTCCCACCCGGACACGGGACGAAGTCTTCAATCTTGCATCTTCTTAGTCCAATAGTCCGGCCAAAGTATATAGTCCGGCTGTCGGAGGACCCCCTAATCCAGGACTCCCTCATGCACCACCAGCCCGGACACCATGTCCCTCATGGATGAGTGATGTGGAGGACTTGTGCATGCGCTGAAGAAGGCTAAGGAGAGCTTGGGTCCCCTGTACACGAAGATTGTATTCCAAGCTGAATTCTACAAGGTTGTCAACTGCATGTTAACTGAAGACGAGTTTGAGAGGGTGTGGGATATGCTGCTGGGTAAGTACAACATGAGGAAGCACCAATACATGACTTAGATCTACGAAATCAGAATGAAGTGGGCAAAACCATACTTGAAAGGTGTTCCCTGTGCCAAGATGACAAGCACACAATGCATCAAGAGCGCGAATCGCATGTTGAAGACATCTGATGCTAGCTTGATGCACATTTTCATTAGGAAATACATGAGGTTGTAGATAGACGACGAGCGTGAGGAAAGCTATGAGGAGAAGAGGACCATGATTGTAAGTACACTGAAGTTGTTTTGAGTACTTTTAGAACCAGACACTAGCTCTCCTTCCCACCACTAACAAGCCCCTACTTTTGTAGTATTTCTCATAACTCTGTGACACAGGGCAGAGCTGTGAGGAGAACTAACTTGGTAATAGAACGGCATGCAAGCAAAATTTGCACTAGGGCTATGTTTGAGGAGTTCGGTCGTCTACTAATTGAAGGAATGGCTACAATGTCACAGAGGTAGAGAAGATGAGGAGGTATGTGACAACACACAATAATGCAGCAAAAAGAGAGAAATAGAGCAGAGTTGTGTACGAGGTGACCGTAAATGAGGACCAGTTAGAGTTTACGTGCGAGTGTGGACAATTCGAGCACACTGGGATGTTATGCTGCCATGTGCTAAGGTAAATTCTCAATTCTCCGTCATGTTGTGTCCAAAACTGAATTTGTTGTTAGGAGATTTAGTTGTTAGTTTGAACTTGAGGTCAGAGAAGATACAGTTTTGAACACCTTGTTCTCCTGGCACAGATCATGGATATACTTCATCCGGAGGAGATTCATGTGAAGCATATCGTGAAATGGTGGACCTAGGACGTGAGGGACATACTTCCCAAGCGCCTGATTAATTACCAGAAGGATCATTCAGTCAACATGTCTTTCACCTGTAGGTAGTCAATACTTTATTTGAAAAGTTATGGATGTCGTGCGGATGGGCCATGCGAGTGCAGAATCATTCGAGCATGTGTTTGCTGGCGTGGTTACTTTTTTAGTGAGTGGCGCGCCATTAACAGAGAAGAGGAATGGTTTGGGTTTTGACGACCGTTTGGCAAACTTGCTCGATGGGAGATTGCCTGGAAATGGAAAGGCTGCCTTTGTTGGTGGCAACGATGCTGACCATAATTAAGGATAGTGGTGGCCAAGGACTAGCACCTCCGGGCAAGCAGAGAGGGCCCGGGAGACCGACGAACAGCAGGGAAAAAACGCCTTACGAGGGTCTGCGAAAGAGGACTAGGTTCTGTAGAAGCCCACAAGTGAACCACCTGCCCGGACAGGAGGGATGACCCCAAGAAACCATGAAAGCCGGGGAAATGAATAGTGGTATGGAAGGCCAACGGCGCAACCCATGCACAAGGCTACTGGGCCTGATCGGAAATTGAGTTGTGATATTTAAGTTTGTGTTATGTGTTCTTGTTCGGCTTGGATTTTCTAGTGTGTTTCAGTGACCATTGCTCCATGCTCGTTCTTCAATTTTTTAGGTATGTAAAATCATGTACCATTGAGAAACAATTGGTTATGTTCGGCCATACAATGTTATGGTTATCTGCATCTTAAAAATGACCGAATCTTATAGCCGGCACACCACTTTCTACTGTTACCCTTCATGGGTTGATCCTCGCAGTGCTATCCTTGCTTGTATTGCTGGCGATACTTCTCCGTCGTGCGGGCTACCATTGCATGCATATTTTCTTCAGTGTCCTGTGCGCACCGTGTTATTTCAAAATTTAAACCGCTGGTTGAGTAAATGCAACTTGAGTAAGACAGGTAGTTGGGGTGGCACCGTGTTATTTCAAAATTTGAGCTGTTAGTTGATGCTACCTTCCTGGCTTCAGCATTATTGTATATTCGAATCAAGAAGCCACGAGGGCACCTTTAAGAAATTGCACCATCGGCGGCTGAATCCACTGCGAGCAGTATGAGGAGGTCTGAAGGTGGTTGCTCTAGCGGCCGATTAGAGTTTCAGGTACGACTGCTTGTGGTAATCGTTTCTATATGGAAGTTTTGTTGCTTGGGCTGGCATTCAAACCTGACTTCATCTGCGGACAGTTGTGGCTTCGTGTATGGAATCGGCGGCGAGCACGTGGAGCAGGAACGAGCAACCGGAGATAGGCGCAGGTCGTGGACGAGGTGAAGTGTCAACTCTAGTATGGCGCGGCTCGGCCTAGGCGGACGATCCTTACGGAGACCGAGCGAGGACACGGCTCGGGCCCGCACAGGAAAATAACTGAGCTTTCTGAGAACTTGTTGGTCCATACCTACAGTACCAGGTGCCGTCCCAGTAAATGCGGGGCCTGTGCTGGCCTTATTTTAGTAGGATACATGATATATACAAGAAGAGAATACATCAGCGTGCACAGATCCACATGTGAATGTATGGATTTGATTTCGGGAGCATCTGAGACCGAGCTCAGAAACGAATATTCGTCTTAGAAACTACTATAATGTAGACTCTTGTTACTTCAATTGCTCACTTGATGCCACAATATAAACCTACAATTCCAAACAAGACCTACAGAATTATGATTGCATTCGCACAAGTGTGATGTGTGATAACAATTGTATATTTTGCTAAGATGTTAATGCAAGCCAGGTAGAATGACCTACAAAAACAAACTGGATACTAAATTTGAGTGCCTTCAATATTTTTGTATTGTATGTACACATAAAATTCAAACACCTGGAATTGCAGTTGTGGTGGTGGTCATTCCAATTCTGGTGTGCATGCTTGTGATTGCAGATCGTTGTGGTGCAGGCGCAATCTCATGTGGCCCCGCTGAAGATGTTGTCGCTTCCTTTGACGACTCGCGAAGCATAGAGCACAAGGATCATGTTGGTAGGTGATAGTGGAGCTGGCCATGTCTGTGGAGCCATGAGGGAGTAGTGATTCCAACATAGGAAGATGCATCGAATATCGGCGGCAGCTAAAGGAGGAGGAGTCGTGGGGCCGTGCATGTATAGTTTTTCCAAAAGTAGCGTGGAGTAGCTCGTCCAGCAGCGTCGGCATACACTAGCCAATACATTTTTTACAAAGTCTGCACTAGCCAATACTGGTGCTAGCGGTTGAACCGATCGATCAATTCAATTCAATGAAGCGCATGCTTTGGGTTGAGCCATACGAAGACAACTGAGGGAGTCCTGGATTAGGGGGTGTTCGGGTAGCCGGACTATACCTTCAGCCGGACTCCTGGATATGAAGATATAAGATTGAAGACTCCGTCCCGTGTCCGGATGGGACTTTCCTTGGCGTGGAAGGCAAGCTTGGCGATGCGGATATTCAAGATCTCCTGTCATTGTAACCGACTCTATGTAACCCTAACCCTATCCGGTGTCTATATAAACCGGAGGGTTGTAGTCCGTAGGCAATCAACTCCATACACAACAATCATACCATAGGCTAGCTTCTAGGGTTTAGCCTCCTTGATCTCATGGTAAATCTACTCTTGTACTACCCATATCATCAATATTAATCAAGCAGGAGTAGGGTATTACCTCCATCGAGAGGGCCCGAACCTGGGTAAAACAAAGTGTTCCCTGCCTCCTGTTACCATCCGGCCTAGATGCACAGTTCGGGACCCCCTACCCGAGATCCGCCGATTTTGACACCGACAACAACTATGGTGTGTTTGGTTTCGGTGCTAGCTTAAGGTGGCTATGTGTTTCCCCAACCACCATGTATATTTGATTGGGTAGGATAAGTGGTTGAACATAGCTACATATGTGTTTCGTTTGATGGGTGAGTGATGGCTAAAAATTATGGTGAACTTTTCTTAGGCCTTGTTCGGTTGCACGGGGTTTGAGGGGATTAAAGGGATTGTGAGGGATTGCATCCCCCTGTAAGTCAAATTCCTTCCCAATCCCCTTCAAACCTCTCCAATCCCCCTGGGGAAGGGATTATTGTAGTATCAAAGTGAAGGAGACAAAGGAGAGACACAAATGATTCTCTTACTTCTATTGCAATGTGGGAGACCCACTTATATACATGCTGAAGGGGTGTGTTGGGGAGACACCTTTTCCCTCAACAGACACCTTCTAGGAGGCATCCCTCCCCCAATTGATCACATATTTTATTTCTCAACACTCCCCTTGATCAATTTGTCAGCTGTATATTGCAAAATGAAAACTCCTCCAAAAACCCTGTGGGAAAAATCGAGGAGAAACCTTATAATAATATGCCATGAAAAAATCCTTTAAAACCCAGTGGAAAAAATATAAGTAGAAAATAATATGGCATATATCCGCACTTGTATTTATATTGTCTCGTTAAAAACTTTAGATGAGAAACCATCATGGAAAACTCATAAAGGGAAAAAGAGTACAGTGTGAGTGATTTGAGGATCACCAACGGGTTATATAACTTGGGATTTTAATCCTCCTGAACTTTGCAAACCTCAAGAATATCTCATACCAATTCCACGAACCTAGTTCTAGAATATAAACATTGATAGAGACATTATGAATATCACAATAATCTATTTGCATATTATCCTGTTACATTTCTGTAATTCACAAGGATAAATATAACCCATAAGCAATACAAGTGACATTATCTTGGTAGATAATGATAATCTCCACATGATTTCACATGTGGCCAATCATTCTATGAAGTCATCCACATTATGTGATACTTCAAATAAAATAGAATGATTACTGGAAGGACTCGTTTAAAGTCTCTGATGAAGACTTCCTCAAAATACTTTTCCAGCAAACCCAGTCTTTGATATGGCATTGTGGGATCAGATAATTAGCCACTATCAATATATCAAACATGGCCTCATCTTGATTTTCCGGATGAAATTGATCAAGACCCTTTGTGCCCTGGATATATCCGAGGATATTCCTTACACAAACCTTATACCTTTCGGGGAACTGCACTCTCAATAAATTGCCAAAAACTATAGTATCAGGCCTGACATATTTTGCAAGATATAAGAGTGCTTCGGTGGTATTTAGATATGAAAATTCATGCCACACTATCACTTCACCATCTCCCCTATGTCTCAAGGATTTGTATCCCGTATTAGGTATAATATGACCATATGTGTCTTTGATATAATATATCCATATTGAACTTCTCCAATACTTTCGGATATATGAAGACTGATATCATAGGGGATATGCTCAAGTCATAAACTTAGCATAATTTGGTTTAACCCAAATATCCGTCTTAACATGATTGTGTGTATTTCATGTCTTATATAGACTTTAATGATAAGATCATCAACACCACAAATTAAGGTGATGTAAAATCCAATTCAAGATTTCTTCATGAATACACGTCAACAATCATTAGTATGAGAGTAATCCTTGTCAAGGAATAACTCACTGAGTCGATTGCACCACACAATTCTCCGACTACTTCAAGTCACTAGTAATAATGTACGTGCAATGCACGATTATATTAGGTAGGATATTAGTTGCACGTTATATTAGGTAAGATATATTTGTTGCATGTTTCTATTTGGTATGATATGAATTATTTTTTCACGGGAATGGTAGGATATTAATTACATGACAGATTTTAAGGGATAGCATTGAGTCAAAACGTGTTTATAACCAATGGCAGTGGTGGGTAATTAGAGCGTTAAACATGTTTGGTGCTCAACATTGGAGCGATTTGAACCGCTAGATAACAAGATTTGACGGTCGAGATGGTTTGGATCTGCCCATTTGGGTCTTTTTATATTGGTATAGATAGAATGACTTCAGAAGTTCCACACATGAATGTTGCGATTTACCTTTGGATTCAGAATATTAAATCATTCAATGACTTCAATATATACATGCAAACTAATTGATCCATGGGAGTATGTAGACATTACATACATCAACCATATGGATCTATACAGCCATTAACATCCATTATCAAAACATAATTCCTCTCATACCAAGAAGGTATGCTACATCATAACCGATGTCGGGTTTCTATGAACAACCCTTGTGCTACAAGCCTCGCTTTCTCCCCACCTCATTTATTTTTTGTTTCCAAACAAAAATTCACTTCTCTTCCCTCTGGGAGATACTTATGAGGAGCAGGTTTTACAATGGTAAATACCTCTCTTTTGATGAACGAGTGCCACTCTTCCTTAATTGATTCCTTTCATTTGAACCAATATAAGTGCAACAACACTCTCCATGGATTTGGTTGAGGGCCCAAAAGGATTCTAGCAATTCTCGAGAAGAATTTTATGTAGACATATGTAGACTTTCTCATATACGATTCTCATGAATCAATCTCATTGTGGAATTCTTATTACGCCCCTTAACTCCTTGTGATTTCCCACAACAACAGAGTCAAGGTGTTTCTATGTCCCAACACCTAAAAATGTGTGCACATATGTGTTGGACTTTGGATGCTGCGCATCCCTTAGGTGTCATTCAACCCAATGCTGAATCATATTTACTGGTCGAGGAGTCAATCTCCTTTATTTCCGCTAAAACATATGAGAACTTCTCATGCGACCAGAATTCTCCCCCTCTTGCTCTCATCTAGGGAGATGAGTGGTTTATTAGGTACTTCCACTCCTTCTCGTACTTGACCAAAGTGACACATTTGTCATCAGTGAATATACTTGGCAGATTATTTGCAATATGCTGCAAATTTCTCATAACTTGAACCTGTAGTTCAGATTCTTAAGTACATGGACAAAATGTCTATGACATTTCATATCCATTTCCTGGCATTTTTTTGTGGTTCTCATCTCCCCTAATGCCAGAAAATGTTCTTATTGCAAAAGCAATCATCGTATGGGCTGCAAATAACTCCCTTGTAAGGGTTAAGGTATTTCGCAGATTAACGAATATAGCACAGTTATTCCTCACATAGATCCCCCTACCCAAGATCCGCCAGTTTTGACACCGAAATTGGAGCTTTCATTGAGAGTTCCTCTGTGCCGTCACAATCAGGAAGGATGCCTCCTCCCGTCTTTAAAGACGGCGCCGTTGCTAAGGGAGCCTTGGCTGTCGGCCAAACCCTCCGGCTAGGTGGTTTTCTCATGACCGCCTGTTCGGCTGTTGCGCCGACGGTGACCTCTCAGGTCATCAAAAGCAACCTATACGTCAGCTCAGAGCTCGTCGAGCAGCTAGATCCAATGGAGCTCTCTTCCGTAAACGAGCTCTTGGATCGCATCGCCGCCCTGGGGGTCGCTACGGATTACGACCCGGTTGGGCTTAAACCCAATCGAAGAGAAATTAACTCTCCCCAAGTCACCCACCACGTTGCCGTGGTAGAGGCGCAGTGCGGCGACCCTTCCTCCATTTTAAGGACTATCTACGTCCGAATTCCCGACTTCTCCAAGCCGGATACCCGCGGAGAGGAGGATGTAACTCAAGACCCGAGCTTAGGATCAGGCAACGGGCTAGATTCGTTGGACAACATCCAAGAATCCGAACTTCAGAGTTCGGAAACTCTTCGGCCTCCGAATCTTGGATTGGGTGAGGTTTCAGATTCATCGACACCCGCCCACCCGAACATAAGCGATATCTCCCAAATTAGGCAGAGGCCCGAGGAAACAGTACATCATTACTGGGCCAGATTCCTCCTGGTTATGAACAGGATAAAGGGTTGCCGCGAGGGAGACACAATCTCAATTTTCTACAGTAATTTCACGGACGAGGGAATCCTTAACGCCGTAAGTTGTCGTGATATTACACGCTTCGCTGACTTGGCGTCCATAGTACAAAAATATTGCGTGATGGAAAGCGTCTGGAAAACCGAAATAAATTTTTGGGATAATCCGGCCTTGAATAGTAATCCCGTCCGAACTAAGAGGGTGCATCATCACAGGACACCCGGGATAAACACCAAAAAGCCAAAACCCTCTACAGGGCATGGAACCGTACTGGAAAGGTGGCTTGATGGACCCTGTAGAATTCACAGTACAGAGGATGCCACACCAACTCACAGCCTTAGAGCATGTTGGATACTCCGGCAGGTGGCCAAAATTGGCGAGGACCTCTTAATCCTGGTGGCCGCAGAAAGCCAGCCCGAGGACACCAGTACCGTTCTCACAGTCTTCGAGACTTTCGCATCAAACAATATGCGAAAAAGAACACTCCGCAGCCTCGCCAAGTATATCAAGTTGCAACAATAAATCCATGGAGCGACACTGCCATTACCTTCAACGCAAGTGATGAACCTAGATTCCGAACAGCCCGAGCACCAGCCGCATTGGTCCTCAGTCCCATAGTGGACGGCTGTCGCCTCACCAAGGTGCTCATGGATGGAAGCAGCGGACTGAACCTCATTTATGAGGAAACCCTTCAAAAAATGGAAAGAGACTGGAACCACGTCGAGCGAAGCAGCACAACCTTCAGAGGAATAATCCCTAGTCGGGAAGCGCGCTGCTCAGAAAAAATCACACTAGATGTGGTGTTCGGCACGCCGGATAATTACAGGTCCGAAGAAGTCACGTTTCAGGTGGCCCCGTTTAAGAGCGGATATCACGCTTTACTAGGGAGCGAAGCATTCACAATCTTCCAAGCAATACCCCATTACGGGTACATGAAGCTTAAGATGCCCGGGCCGAATGGAATTATCACTCTAGCTAGTGATCCGGACATAGCACTCCGCGCCGAAAACAAGACGGCTGCATTAGCCCTTGAGGCACTATCCGAAGCCTTAGCGGCCGAGGAACTGACTGCACTGCGCTCCACGGTTAACAGGGATGATGTGATACTCGATAAGAGATCCAAATCCACATCCTTCAAGCCAGCTGACGAAATAGTCAAATTCCAGGTCCATCCAACGGACCCCAATAAAACAGTTTCCATCGGGGCACGACTGAACCCTGATGTAGACTCCGCACTGCGAGAGTTCCTACGAGAGAACTGGGACATTTTCTCCTGGCACCCTTCAGACATGCCAGGGACCCCACGCAGGCTGGCCGAACACAGCTTAAATATCCTAAAAGGATTCAAACCTGTCAAACAAGCCCTTCAGCGTTTTTTCGAACCCAAGAGACAGGCTATGGAAGAGGAGCTAGCCAAGCTATTAGAGGCCGGATTCATTAAAGACATAAAACATCCGGACTGGCTAGCAAACCTGGTGATGGTACCAAAGAAGGACAAATCCTGGCGCCTGTGTGTCGATTTTAAAGACCTTAACAAGGCTTGCCCAAAGGATCCCTTCCCCCTCCCCCGTATCGATCAAATTATCGATGCCACCGCAGGACACGATTCGTTGTGTTTCCTCGACGCATACTCCGGTTACCATCAAATCAAGATGGCAGAATCAGACCAAGCTGCAACAGCATTCATCACACCATACGGCCCATTCTGCTTCAACACAATGCCCTTGGGGCTGAAAAACGCTGGCGCAACATATCAGCGCATGATCCAGACATGTCTGGCAAACCAGATCGGCAAAACAGTGGAGGCATATGTGGATGATGTGGTCGTCAAATCAAGACATGTCGAATCCCTAGTAAACGACTTGAGGCTTACATTCGATAACCTCCGACAATATGACATCAAGCTCAACCCAGAAAAATGCGTCTTCGGCGTTCCAGCCAGAAAGCTCTTGGGCTTCATTGTATCCGGTAGAGGGATTGAAGCAAACCCAGCCAAGATCTGAGCTTTGTCACAATTGGATGTCCCAAAGGACCTTAAACAAATACGAAAATTAACCGGGTGCGTGGCGGCTTTAAGTCGCTTCATCTCCCGCTTGGGAGAAAAGGCACTGCCCCTTTATCGCCTCCTTCGGCGCACCGAACACTTCGAGTGGACGGATGCCGCCACGGCCGGAATTGATGAAATAAAAGCCATATTGGCAACAAACCTAGTCCTGGCCGCGCCAATCACCGACGAACCAATGTTATTGTACATTGCAGCAACACACCAAGTCGTCAGCGCAGTGCTCGTTGTCGAGCGGGAAACGGACGGACACAAATTCCCCCTTCAAAGGTCGGTCTACTAAGTGTCCACTGTCCTCACTCCATGCAAATCACGGTACCCGCATTATCAAAAGATTGCATACGCGGTATTCATGACATCCCGGAAGCTACGACACTACTTTCAAGAGTGTTCCATAACAGTAGCCTCGGAAGTGCCACTAAACGATATTATCAACAATCGCGATGCAATGGGCCGGATTACAAAATGGGCCATCGAGCTTCTCCCGTTCGATATAACCTATAAGCCACGGCGAGCTATTAAATCGCAAGTTTTGGCCGACTTCGTCGTAGAATGGACGGAGGCCGAGCTCCCTAAAGAGTACGGCACATATTCAAACTGGATTATGCATTTCGACGGCTCCAAAATGTTGGCCGGACTGGGGGGCTGGCGTCGTCCTGACGTCCCCCACAGGAGACACAGTCCAATATGTGCTCCAGATCATGTACACGGATTCCAACAATGCAGCCGAATATGAGGCCCTCCTACATGGTCTCCGGATAGTAGTATCCATGGGTATCCAGCGCCTAGAGGTACGCGGGGATTCAAACCTCGCGATATCCCAAATAAATGGAGACTTCGACGCCAAGGACCCAAAAATGGCAGCTTACCGCAACGCCGTCCTAAAAATGTCAGCTCGGTTCGAAGGGCTGGAGTTTCACCATATAGCCCGAGAAAACAATCAAGCAGCGGACGTCCTGGCATGCATCGGAGCAAGACGCGATGCAGTCCCCCCAACATCTTTTTGGAAAGATTGTTCAAGCCATCCGTAGCATGGGAGGGGGAACCCGCAAATAACAGCCCAGACCCAGCCGCACCACTCGACGCCGAACAATCTGACACAATTGGAGGATTTGCCAATGAAATTACACCTTCAGCCCACGTAATAATGGCGGTTATCGCCCCGTGGATAGAACCATTCCTAGCCTACCTTACTAGGCAGGAACTCCTGGAGGACCAAAACGAGGCCCGCTGCATAGTGCGGCGATCTAAAGCCTATAGAGTCCATGAGGGAGAGCTTTATAAGAAAAGCACTACCGGAGTCCTTCAAAGGTTCATCTCCAAAGAGGAAGGGCGGAACCTTCTGGCTGAAATTCATGCCGGACTCGGTGGTCACCACGCTGCTGCTCGGTCCCTTGTTAGCAAGGCCTTCTGTACAGGCTTTTATTGGCCGACGGCCCGGGCAGACGCTCAGGACCTAGTCCAACGATGCGCTGGTTGCCAACTTTTTGCCAACCAAAGCCATATGCCACCCACCGCACTCCAAACTATACCCATCACCTGGCCTTTTGCGGTCTGGGGGCTTGACATGGTCGGACCCCTTAAAGGTGGGACCGATAGGAAAAAATACTTACTGGTCATGGTGGATAAATTCACCAAATGGATAGAAGCCAAGCCTGTTAAAACGGCCGAATCCGGACCTGTGATAGACTTCATATCCGGGGTTGTACACCGCTATGGCGTCCCCCACAGCATCATAACCGATAATGGTACAAACTTTACCGCCGACGAGGTAAAACTCTGGTGCAAAAACATGGGCATCAAGCTCGATTATGCTTCCGTCTATCACCCACAAACCAACGGCCAGGTCGAACGTGCAAATGGTCTTATCATGAGCGGCATTAAACCCAGACTGGTGCAGTCCCTTAAGGAATCTAACACGCATTGGGTAGAGGAGCTCGACTCCGTGCTATGGGGGTTGCGGACCACACCAAATCGCACCACCGGATACACACCATTTTTTATGGTGTACGGCGCAGAGGCAGTTCTGCCCTGCGACATAATTCATGACTCACCTAGAGTGCGCATGTACGAAGAAAGAGAAGCCGAGCTCGATCGGCAGGACAACTTGGACGCCCTGGAGGAGGAGCGTGATGTGGCAAAAGCCCGTTCCGCATTTTATCAACAGCAGGCCTGAAGATATCAAAGCAGAGAAGTACGGGCCAAAAATTACAATGTTGGCGAACTAGTTCTACGCCTGCCGGATAAGAAAAAGGACAAACTCAAGCCCAAGTGGGAAGGTCCATTCATAATCGACCAAGTCCTGACTGGCGGGGCGTACCGCCTGCGAGATGCGTCGGATAACCGACTCGAGCCGAACCCGTGGAACACCACCCGTCTCCGAAGATTCTATGCCTAGCGCCGGACTCTGTGTTCGTCTCCTTCCTCTGTCCATTTTTTGCATTTTTCTGTCTTACATTTCTCTCATTCCCCTCTTTTCTTTTATAGCCCTTAAAGGCTCATCTAGTGACGCGCCACTCACGCTCATTAAACTTGGGGGCTTCTTTAACAGAAGCTTATTTATACGGGCTTCACGCCCAACACATGCGTCAAACTTCCGCATGTACCTTTTTCTTCACCATTATATGCATCGATATGACTTAAGTTTTGGCCAAGCTGGGTTGGCTGGCTCCTGTGCTTACCCCTACGTTCCCAATTGTTCGGCTAGGCGGTAAAGGGAGCACCTTTGCGATTGTTACTGCCGGGTCAGCCGGATGTGTACCTCAGACTGGGTGAAGCCGAAAGCTAGCGTTCTTAAGGGAATATTCGGTCGGTGATATAAAAGATGATCTTTTTACTCATTTTATGCGCCCCCAGATGCTTTTTTCTGCGTCTTTTACGCAGTCCGGACATGCACTTTAGGGCATGCCTCCCAGCGAAAGGAACCCCTAACGGAACTATTCTATCTGAAAGATGTTTCTTACTAACCATGTAATATAACATAACTAGTTGGGCACTTGTCTGATAAAGCACCAATGACCCCTACGCCTGGTCTCCACGCATACCACGGTTCTTATATAACCGCTATGGTATTCGGACACACTCCGGACCGTCAGGTCCCGAGGTTGAAGCGAAAAGGTCGGCAACGACAAACGATCTACAATCCGGCTAGAAGGAATTACACATGTCAATTCAAAATTACATAGTCATTCTGACTGATTGTATTCCTCTTCTATACCATCTAACAGGCTGTCTAATGTATAGTCCTTCTGGGAATACTTCGCGGCTAACTCTACTTGGCCGTATACTAAGCTTACAGGGATCTCCTTCCCGTCAGGCCCCACTGGTCCGACCTCGGCCATGTGGTTTGGGTCAGACTTCGTAAAACGGGTCTTCACCATGGCCCAGGCCTCCCTAGCGCCTTGTCGGCAGGCTGATATCTTCCACAACCGGAAGTGCCGCCGAGCTCCCTTCAGCTTCTCCGCAAGCTCTCCAAGGCCCTCGGGCATGGAGTTGGCAGGCCATAAGGCTTGGGCAAAGCCTCGCATCGCCTGCCGAATTTGCTCGTGCAATTGCATGAGTTCGGGAAGAAGGTCACCCGTAGAACCGGGCATCTCCTCTGCAGGACGACCTGTGAGCATACCTACAGACATTACTCTGTTAGTCGACTTCATCGCCGAACTCTTTTTTCAAAGTTCGTTCAAGCACATACTAAAAATGTCGCGTCGAAGCCGCTGATTCTCCTTCGTGGAGTCCGACAGCTGGCCACGAACATCTTTAAGTTTGACATCCAGCTTGGTGTTGGCATCCTGAAGATCATTCTTCTCTCGCCTCACCTTTGTCAACATACTCTCACCGGCCTTTAGCCGGCGTAAGAGTTGTTGCTTGTCCGGATCTAGTCCGTCGCCATCTGCAATATGATTTGTCAGATTTGCACCCACACCGCACAATACTAATCTTTCGAAGTGTATCTTACCTGAGGGGGTCTCTTTGGGCTCCCCTGCTGCGGCTAGTGCGGCCTCTAGTTGGGCCTTGCACTTTTTCAGCTCTTGGGACAGTACGGTATTCTTCTCTGTAAGAAGCTGCATATTAAATGATCCTTAAATCAATTGCAACTATTTCAAGTCTCGGGGGCTACTGGTATATATATATTTGACCAAAACTTTCTTACCCGTATGTCTTTTACATACTGCTCCGTGGCTCTGGCTAAACCATTTTGAGCGGCACGGAGGTACGCATCTCCCTAATTAAAGGCATCTAAAGCCTCTTGGGAGAAACAAGCGTCGCGTAGAACTGTTCGGCGACGCCTGTGGTTCATGGCACTCTCCACTTCAGAATTTTTGGCAAACAGCCTGTCCGCATCCTCTGTCGGAGGAGCGTCCGGTGCGCGCCTTGTGCTCGCCTCCGCTTCCTGGCCAGACGTTGGAGCCTGGCTAGTGGAGGCATGATTGGCAACCTCTCCGGGTGTAGTCCGGCGAGGTCTCTTCATTCTGAAGATAGCACGAACGTTAATATGCCCTGATAGAATAACACCAGGAAAACAGAGGGTGCGCTATACCTTTGCTCCGGCATCTCAGTCCGGACTACATTCCTTTTTGCCGCACGGGGCCCTGCGGCCCCTTGTTGTCTAGCCGCCGCAGGTTCGACCTCCTGCCTCAGAAATCTCCCCTGCAAAACACGGTTGTCGTCAGAAACACCGGAATACATGAGAGTGGAATCTCTCTCAAGGGAATGAGACTCCGGTTTTTGTCACCTGGGAGGCCGGGATTAACCCTGGGTAATCAGCCGTGATGGCTACCAAGGTATTGTCCTTGCTTAGCTGATGGAACACCCCGTCGATAAGCTCCACCGATATGTCCGGATCCTCTTCGGAGTCCGGATCAAGGGACCGTTCTGGGTCCTCGGGTTGTGGAGGGCGGCTGTTTATATCCTTTACCTCCTGTCGCAGTTCCTGCACTGAAGTCGTTAGACTACATATCTAACCGTGGGAGTATAAAACAAACGGGCAAGCGCAATTATTCACTTACCCAACTTGGAGGATCGTACATAATAAATCCGGCCTGCGGATTGATGCGGAGGAATTCCTCCTTTTCTCGCTTGTACAAAGAGGATAAGATCTTTACTAGGGCGGCAACTGAGGCCGGCCCCTTACGACCGTAACGTGTGGCGTCATCCTCCCCGTTGAAATCCCACATGGGGTGGCCTCTATATTGAAGCGGCTGCACCCCCCGCATAATGCATGCGGCCATGACTCCAATCATGGTTAGTCCGGAATGAGCCAACAGTCTTATCCGGCCCATCAGGTAAAGGACGTCTCTGTCGCTTTCTCTCTGAGAGCTCCGCGGACGCCAGCTCAAGCGTTTCTTCAATGGAGCACTGTTGAACTCAGGGAGACCGACCCGGATAGGTCAGTCCTCGGACGCCTTCTTTGGGGTTCCGGATAGGTATCCGGTCCCGGCGATGCGCCATACTTCGGCTCCGCCCACTTGGTATATAGACCCCTTTTGAGAACGGGGCACCAGGCAGAATAACCTCTTCCACAGCGCGAAATGAGCCTCAACACCTAAAAATAGCTCGCAAAGGGCGACGAAACCCGCAATATGCAATACGGAGGTGGGCGTGAGATTGTGCAGCTGGAGGCCGTAGAACTCCAGAAGCCCGCGGAGAAATGGATGAATTGGAAATCCCAGTCCCCTTATTAGATAGGGATGAGGCACACCCGCTCTCCTTTAGAAGGATTGGGGGTGCTCTCCGCTTGTTTTCCGCCATTGTAGGTGGCGAGACCGGCTCGGACCGGGACCATGTATGCCTGAGGGAGAAATCCCTTGGCCTGAAGTGACGCTAACTTGCTATGCGGGATGGTGCAACTCTCCCAGTCCCCGGGTTTGGGACCGGAGGGGTGAGGGGAGGAGCTGCGACGGCTGGCCATGTTGGAATGGACCTTTGCTGGAAGCGCTCTGATGATAACTCGCGGAGAGGAGAAGATGTGGTTTGGACCTAAATCCCCATCCCGTTAAATAGGCGGCTCGTTTATACGGCTAGGGGCGTGGATGTAAAAACGCCCTGGCTTTTCGCATTCGTTTGACACATGGAAGACGGCCATTATTGGGCGTGGAAGCCGAGGAACACTACATTACAAAAATCGGACATTATTCCTACAGGTACACAAGATTTGGAGAAGTCGACCTCCAAGCTCCATTTTCCTCAATATTTGTCTAGGTTTAGCGGTCCGTCACGCCCCGTCCCCGTCATCACCGTCGTCGATCACTCGCGCCGAGCTCATCGCCGGCACCACCGTGGTGAGCCTCTTGTTCTTATATTCTTTCTGAAATGAAAAAATATTCTTACTTGTATGTTTACATAGATACTTGTATTATTTTCTTACTTTTATTATTGCATCTTATATAGTGCGATGGTTTTGGTATCCGCACCCGTCGGCCCTCGTCCTGTCTATGATTCGGATGTGGTATATATATTATCTTTATAACTATTGGTTCATTTATTGTTTATGAAAATTATGCCGACCAACGTGACATAGATTTTATTTATGTAGGATGTATGTGAATCGGAAATTCCAACCGACCCTATTGTCGAGAGGTTAAATTTAGTTGAAGAAGAAAACAATTTGTTGAAGGAAAGAATAAAAAAATTGAGGAGGAGAAGAAGATATTGGAGTTGCATGTTGCGGATGTCGTCGATGATCACAAGATCAAGATGGATGCAATGCGCTTGAAGATTAGAAAGACTAGAAAATATGCCATTCATACCGAGGCTTGGTATCATTATGTCGTTGGATCAATTGTTACCTTGGTTGCGATTATGATCGCATTTGTTTTCGTATTGAAATGTTTTACATAGTTTCAATGTATGGTTTAATTAATTAGATGCTCTGGAGAGCTATATGTTGTTAGATGAGAACTATGTATGTACTTTGGTTTTAATGTGATGATGAACTTCTATTAATTTGGACACTTAATTATATATAATGCACGCAGATGAACCGGCAATGGATGTACGGTGACAGACACACCTCCGAGTATATTAAGGGACTGCATGAGTGTCTCGATGCGGCTGAGGCAAACAAGCAGAATGGTTTTATGTGTTGTCCATGCACTGAATGTGGGAATACGAGGTCTTACTCTAACCGGAAAATCCTTCACTCCCACCTGCTTTACAAGGGTTTCATGCCACACTATAATGTTTGGACGAGGCACGAAGAAATAGGGGTTATGATGGAAGACGGAAAAGAAGAAGAGTACGATGAAAACTATGTGCCCCCTGAATACGGTGATGCTGCAACGGGGGGAGCTGGTGAAGATCAAGAGGAACCAGACGATGTGCCCAATGATGCTGCAATGAGTGAAGCTGCTGAAGATCAAGAGGAACTAGACAATGTGCCTGACTGAAGTTCGATCACATGTTAGAGGATCACAAAAAGGGTTGTACCCCAATTGCGAAGATGGCAACACAAAGCTCGGTACCGTACTGGAATTGCTGCAGTGGAAGGCAGAGAATGCTGTGGCTGACAAAGGATTTGAGAAGCTACTGAAAATATTGAAGCAGAAGCTTCCAAAGGATAACGAATTGCCTGACAGTACATACGCAGCAAAGAAGGTCGTATGCCCTCTAGGATTGGAGGTGGAGAAGTACATGCATGCCCTAATGACTGAATCCTCTACCGCGGTGCATACAAGGATCTGAATGCATACCCGGTATGCGGTGCATTGCGGTATAAGATCAGACGAGATGACCCTGGTGATGTTGACGACGAGCCCCCCAGGAAGAGGGTTCCTGCGAAGGTGATGTGGTATGCTCCTATAATACCACGGTTGAAATGTCTGTTCAGAAACGAAGAGCATGCCAAGTTGATGCGATGGCACAGTGAGGACCGTAAGAAAGACGGGAAGTTGAGAGCACCCGCTGACGGGTCGCAGTGGAGAAAAATCGAGAGAAAGTACTGGGATGAGTTTACAAAGGACCCAAGGAACGTATGGTTTGCTTTAAGCGTGGATGGCATTATTCCTTTCGGGGAGCAGAGCAGCAATCACAGCACCTGCCCCGTGACTCTATGTATGTATAACCTTCCTCCTTGGATGTGCATGAAGCGGAAGTTCATTATGATGCCAGTTCTCATCCAAGGCCCTAAGCAACCCGGCAACGACATTAATGTGTACCTAAGGCCATTAGTTGAAGAACTTTTACAGCTATGGAATGGAAACGGTGTACGTACGTGGGATGAGCACAAACAGGAGGAATTTAACCTAAAGGCATTGCTGTTCGTAACCATCAACGATTGGCCAGCTCTCAGTAACCTTTCAGGACAGACAAACAAAGGATACCACGCATGCACGCATTGTTTAGATGACACTGAAAGTATATACCTGGACAAATGCAGGAAGAATGTGTACCAGTTCCATCGTCAATTTCTTCCGACCAACCATCAATGTCGAAAGAAAGGCAAGCATTTCAAAGGTGAGACAGATCACCGGAAGAAGCCCGCCATGCGTACCGGTGATCACGTACTTGCTACGGTCAATGATTTACACGTAATCTCTGGAAAGGGTCCCGGCGGACTAGCTGTTCCGAATGACGCTGAGGGACACGCACCCATGTGGAAGAAGAAATCTATATTTTGGGACCTACCCTACTGGAAAGACCTAGAGGTCCGCTCTTCAATCGACATGATGCACGTGATGAACAACCTTTGCGTGAACCTGCTAGGCTTCTCGGGCGTGTATGGGAAGACAAAAGATACACCTGAGGCACGGGAGGACCTGTAACGTTTGCACAAAAGATACGATGAGCCAAAGCGCCACATAGTTCTTTCAGGAAAAAAGGACATCCTGGGAGTGGAAGGCAAGACAGACATGTCTGAAGATTATGAAAAGTTTCATGAAATTCCTCCCTCTAATGTCAAGGCTGACCCAAGCATCCTGATAAACGATGAAGATTATCCATGGTTACGGCGCAATAAGCAAATGACACAAGCAAAGAAAAAGTGAAGACTTTCTCCCGCAACTATTATGATGATACCATGCCAACTTTGTAACACACGGGTATGCTATGCCAAGTTTTTCAGAGTTTATTTAAAAACTATGAATTTAGGTCGAATTTTCTCTATAGGTGCATCTATGTTCATTTTTTAGTAAAGTTAATCACAAACTTGTGATTCACACAAATTTCAAAGAATTCAAATTTTAACTATTCAAATTTGAAAACCAATGGCACTAACAGAAAGTTTATAATTTTTCTAAAACTAATGGCATTAACAGAAAGTTTATAATTTTGCTGACCTAAATGCAAAAAGAAATAAAAAATAAAGCAAAAAACAAAAGAAAATAAATAATGCAGAAAACAAAACAAAAAATCTGGAAAAAAAATAAAAATAGCAACAATAAGTATTTTTTTGTAAATAGAAACAAAATAAAATAAATAAAGCAACAAAGAAAACAAAAAAACTAAAAAAGTGTTTTCAAATTTGAAAACGAAATGGCACTAACAGAAAGTTTATAATTTTTCTAAAACCAAAAGCAAAAAGAACTAAAAAAATAAAGCAAAAAACAAAAGAAAATAAATAATGCAGAAAACAAAACAGAAAACTGGAAAAAATAGCAACAATAAGTATTTTGTTGTAAGTAGAAACAAAATAAAATAAATAAAGCAAGAAAGAAAAAAAACAAAAAAAGTGTTTTCAAATTTGAAAGCTAATGGCACTAACAGAAAGTTCATAATTTTTCTAAAACTAAAAGCAAAATAGAATTAAAAAATAAAGCAAAAAACAAAATAAAATAATGCAGAAAACAAAAAAAACTGAAAAAAAACTATTTTTCTAGTAAAGTCAATCACAAACTTGTGATTCACATAAATTTCAAATAATTCAAATTTTAACTATTCAAATTGGAAAACTAATGGCACTAACAGAAAGTTTATAATTTTTCTAAAACTAAAAGCAAAAAGAATAAAAAATAAAGCAAGAATCAAAAGAAAATAAATAATGCAAAAAACAAAACAAATACTGGAAAAAATAAAAATGCCACCTATTGGGCCACACGGCCTGCATACGACTAGAAACACATCTGTACATGGGCCAGGATGCAGGCCTGCAGGCCCAATAGGCCCAACAAGGCAGTGACAAGGGTAGGCAAGTACTGCCTGCATATTAGAGAGGAGCTCAGCACCTGAGCCGCAACGCAGCTTATAAACAGGTGCTGAGTGATGAAGCCATGTACCTAGGGTAGGGGCACGGACCTGTCCAAGGAGCCCTACCCTAGGACATCCCTAGGAGAAGTCACCTTTCTATCGACTTGAAGGTATCCCACTCGACGGATTCAAGACACTCGACCAGAAAGCTATCACTCGACCATGAAGCCAACCACTCGACCGCCAGGAGACCTATAGTCACTCCGCAGGCAAACGGTCAGTTGTTAAGTTGTCTTTATGGTCATTATAGCACTTTATTAGGGGCGTTACCAGTAACGCCCGACCTTAAATGTACCTTAAACCCTGCATTACTGAGGGCAGGAGGGGGCCGGCGAACTCTATATAAGCCACCCCCCTCCTCGGTATGAAAGGTTGGCACCCCTGTTATTCACACGCCAGTAATCCAGTCGACCGCCTCCGGGCACCGAGACGTAGGGCTGTTACTTCCTCCGCGAAGGGCCTGAACTCGTACATCTTGGTGTGTCTACAACTTCCCAATAGCTGAGATCTAGCCTCTCCATACATATCCCCTACATCACTGTCAGAGTTAGAACCACGACAGTTGGCGCCCACTGTGGGGCAGGAATCTTAGCGCCTGATTGGAGAAGTTGCGATTTTTCCAATCCCTTTGATCATGGTTTCGTGCGGAGTTTTGGTGGAGGGCCGCGAGATCCGCCTCGACGCGCTCACGTTCATCGCCGACGACTCCGCCTGGCTTCAGGAGGCGCCACTCGACATCGACGCGCTCCCCGTCCGCGGTGCGACGCATTTCCGCGCATGCGTTCGTGGCGTCCTCCTGCGGCAGCCGTCGACCCAGTATCGGCCGGCCCCCGTATCGTCTCCCTACTCTGTCTCCCACCGGCGCAAGCGCTCCGGTCGGTCGAGACTTCAGAGGTGGGTGAGGCATGCCGTGGCTCGCCAGTCAGCCGCCCCGCAAGTCGCGGCAATCAAGCCCAACAAATCCCTCTGCGGCTTGTTCGACCTGTCGACTGGCTCCGCGGAGACCGCATCCGAGTGCGACAGCAGCGACCCAGCGGCTGAGATCCTGGCGGTCGATGGAACGCACAGTCCTCCCGGTTTCCCTCGCGCTGATGGAGGCGCGGGTGGGGGCGACCCGTCACATCCCCACGATGAGTAGCTCCCCGAACCTCTCACGTCATCACAGCGAGAGGAGCTTCGCCGCCGGAACACGGACGCACTCCGCACTCCTATCGTCGGAGAGTCCCCCGAGGCCCGGGCCTTGGAGGACGCGCGCTTGGCTAATTTGGCCGAGCGCACTCGACTGGAGAATCTCCAGCGAGCACTCAACAAGCAAGCGCGTCAGCGGGCTCCCGAGTCTAGTCGACGCCAGCTCTTCCCGCCGACGCAGGTATACCGAACCCCAGTTCAGAATTTGGCCGCCGCGGCTCGTATAGCAGAATCGATTCAGCCCTCCCAGTCGGAGGCTGGCAGGGGCTTGTTACAGATCAGAGCGTTGCTCCGGGCGGCGGGAAACCAGAATTCCGCTTTTTCTATGTCGCGGAATAGGATCCACAGTCGATCCGTTGCAACAGATACAGTCCAGTCGGCTCACAGCCCACGGTCTCCCCCGAGGCGTGAGGGACGTGGCGACCGGCATGATCAGTACAGAAGGAATGAGCAGTATGATCACCGATCCGATCGTGATAATCGACGTCAAGTGCCAACCCCTCCCCCAAGGAGTGGGTCATATGCGCCTCGACATCGAGATGACAGGCGCCCTCATAGCGTTGGGCAGAGGATTCCCGTCGACCCCAGGGACCCAGGCTTTGACGCGAGATCTGTCCTCGTTCAAGGCTTGGTCGACAGGAACAGGGCTCATCGGGAAGGCCAGAATAGAGATGCGCCCGCCAGCAGCAGAATACATGTTTCAGGGCCAGAGTGTTTTAGTCGAGCCGTCAGGGCCGCGGTGATTCCTCCCAACTTTCGGTTGGCGACTGGAGTCAGCAAGTTCACCGGTGAGTCTAAGCCTGACACTTGGCTCGAAGATTACCGAGTGGCTGTACAGATTGGCGGTGGTAATGATGAGGTGGCTATGAAGCATTTGCCTCTCCTGTTAGAGGGCTCGGCCAGAGCGTGGCTAAATCAGTTAGCACCCAGCAGCATCTACACTTGGGAGGATCTCTCTCGAGTGTTTGTCACAACCTTTGAGGGAACATGCAAGCGATCCGCGGGCCTTACAGAATTGCGGTCTTGCGTGCAGAAGCCGAGTGAAACTCTGAGGGATTGCATCCAGAGGTGGATCACTTTGCATCACACAGTTGAGAACGTACCGGATCACCAAGCGGTTTGTGCCTTTAAAGAAGGCGTCAAGAACAGAGAGTTAAACCTGAAGTTCGGCCGCAACCCAGGGAAATTTCAAGGGAAAACCCAAAGGCCCCTGGAAGCCCAAGAAAGTCAAGGATCAAGATGGAAATGATGTTTTGGATCTGCCATGTCACATCCACACCAAGAAAGATGAGGAGGGTAATTTTATTTACCCAAAGCATACCACTCGACAGTGTCGGCTCCTGATCCAGCAGTTTCAGGGCAAACAGTCCAAAGATAAGGAAAAAGAGTCGGACAGAGTTGAGGACAAGGAAGATAGTGACAATGGATACCCCCAAATCAATTCCACCCTGATGATTTTTGCTGATGTCGAATGCAAAAGTCGACTGAAAGTCATTAACCGTGAGGTGAATATGGTTGCTCCGGCAACACCCAGTTATCTGAAGTGGTCTCAGACTGCCATCACATTCGACCAGTCTGATCACCCTACGCACATTGCCACCCCTGGGAGGCAAGCTTTGGTGGTCGACCCAGTTGTCGAAGGCACTCGACTGACCAAAGTCCTGATGGATGGTGGCAGTGGCCTGAACATATTGTATGCTGAAACATTGAAAGGGATGGGCATTCCGATGTCCAGGCTCAGTGCCAGCAACATGAGCTTCCATGGAGTCATTCCTGGAAAGAAAGCCGAGTCACTCGGCCAGATTGCTCTCGACGTGGTTTTCGGTGATTCAAAGAATTACCGCGGGGAAAAGTTCACATTTGAGGTTGTGGACTTCCAAAGTGCTTATCATGCTATTCTGGGCCGGCCAGCTTATGCACGCTTCATTGCTCGACCATGCTACGTGTATCTCAAGTTGAAGATGCCCGGCCCCAGAGGTGTGATCACCGTTACCGGCAATCGGAAGAAAGCAGAAGAGTGTTTTCAGAAAGGATCAAAGATTGTTGACGCTCAGATGGCAGTTGTTGAGCTACAAGAGTACCAAAAGACTGCTGATCCGAGTGAATTTCTACGAGCCAAGAAGCCTGCTTCAGAATCTTCTTTTCAGTCATCCGGTGAAACTAAGCCAGCTCACATTCACCCGACCGACCCCGACGCTGCTCCGACTCACATCTCGACGACGCTCGACTCCAAATAGGAAGAAGCGCTCATCCAGTTCCTCCGTGAGAACTGGGACGTCTTTGCATGGAAGCCTTCTGACATGCCTGGAGTTCCCAGGGGGCTGGCTGAGCACCGTCTACGAGTCAACCCGAAGTTCAAGCCTGTGAAAGAACATCTTCGACGGTCCATCGTCTAGAAGAAGAAAGCTATTGGCGAGGAGGTGGCTCGGCTCTTAGCAGCGGAGTTCATCCGAGAGATTTACCACTCCGAGTGGCTCGCCAATGTAGTCATGGTCCCCAAAAAGGACAAGTCACTTCGCATGTGCATTGACTTTAAACACATCAATCGGGCCTGCCCGAAAGATCATTTCCCTCTCCCCCGCATCGACCAGGTAGTGGACTCGACCGCGGGGTGTGAGCGTTTGTCTTTTCTAGATGCTTATTTAGGGTACCATCAGATCCGTCTGTATGGACCCAACGAGATCAAAACGGCTTTCGTCACCCCATTTGGGTGCTTCTGTTATGTCACCATGCCCTTCGGCCTCAAGAATGCTGGAGCCACGTTCATGAGGATGATTCAGAAGTGTTTACTCACTCAGATCAGTCGGAACGTAGAAGCATACATGGATGATATTGTGGTTAAGTCACGGAAAGGTTCCGACCTACTGACTGACCTTGCCGAAACCTTTGCTAACCTCAGGGGATACGATATCAAGCTCAATCCATCAAAGTGCACATTCGGAGTTCCAGGAGGAAAGTTACTCGGTTTTCTCATTTCCGAACGAGGAATTGACGCCAATCCCGAGAAAATTGGCACCATACTCCGGATGAAGCGCCCTGTGCGTGTACACGATGTCCAGAAACTTACAGGTTGCTTGGCCGCTCTAAGTCGATTAATTTCTCGTCTCGGTGAAAAGGCGTTGCCTCTTTACCGACTGATGAAGAAGTCTGACAAGTTTGAGTGGACTCCAGAAGCTGACGCAGCATTTGCAGAGCTCAAAGCTCTGCTCTCCACCCAGCCGGTGCTTGCTGCCCCAATCAGTAAAGAGCCTCTGCTGCTGTACATTGCGGCCACGGGACAAGTTGTCAGTACAGTACTCACGGTCGAGCGGGAAGAAGAAGGAAAGGCCTTCAGAGTTCAGCGCCCAGTATATTTTGTGTCTGAAGTTTTGACCCCTTCGAAGCAAAGATATCCCCATTACAAGAAGCTTGTATATGTGATCTACATGACCACGAAGAAGGTTGCACACTACTTCTCAGACCATTCCATTACAGTCGTCAGCAACGCTCCACTGTCAGAGATCTTGCACAACAGAGATGCAACTGGTCGAGTGGCTAAGTGGGCGATTGAATTCCTCCCCCTAGATATCAAGTTTGAAGCAAAGAAGGCTATCAAGTCCCAAGCAATTGTAGATTTCGTTGCCGAGTGGATTGAACAGCAACTTCCGACTCAAGTTCACTCGGAGCACTGGACCATGTTCTTCGATGGATCTAAGATGCTAAACGGTTCCGGTGCTGGGGTAGTATTGGTCTCCCACCGAGGAGATAAGCTCAGATACGTTCTCCAGATTCACTTCGATTCCTCCAACAATGAAGCAGAATATGAAGCACTCTTGTACGGGTTGCGCATGGCCATTTCACTCGGCGTCCGGCGCCTCATGGTCTACGGTGACTCAGATTTGGTGGTTAATCAGGTGATGAAGGAGGGGGACGTCAGAAGCCCAGCTATGACTGGCTATTGCAACGCAGTAAGAAAGTTAGAAAAGAAATTCGAGGGGTTAGAGCTTCATCACATCCCCCGAATGAAAAATCAAGCAGCAGATGATCTGGCAAAGATAGGCTCCAAGGGAGAAGCCATTCCCGGCAATGTGTTTTTGGAGCACATCCGCTCGCCGTCAGTCCAGGAGGATCCCTTCGCAGAAGAAGCCCCGCAACCGAAAAGTGCCACAGACCCGACTGAAGTCGAAATTCCTGCTATGGTCGACCTAGTCATGGAGGTCTTGGCTATCACTCCTGACTGGATGGTACCATACATCGCGTATATCTTGAGGAAAGAACTCCCGGAGGACGAGGAAGAGGCTCGACAGATCGTCCGCCGATCCAAGGCCTTCACAGTCATAAAGGGACAGTTGTATAGGGAAAGCGCGACTGGAATCGGTCAGAAATGCATAACACCAGAAGAGGGTCAGATGATCCTTAATGATATCCACTCGGGGACCTGTGGTCACCATGCGTCCTCTCGGACCATTGTGGCTAAAGCATACCGAGCAGGATTTTACTGGCCAAGAGCAAATGAGATGGCAAAAGAGATAGTCGACAAGTGTGGAGGTTGCCAGTTCTACTCCAACATGTCACACAAGCCTGCATCAGCCCTGAAGACCATTCCACTCGTCTGGCCCTTTGCTGTCTGGGGACTGGACATGGTCGGTCCACTGAGAACAGGAAGGAGCGGATTCACTCATGTGCTTGTGGCAGTCGATAAGTTTACCAAATGGATTGAAGCTAAGCCTATCAAGAATCTTGATGCTTGCGCTGCTACCAGTTTCGTCAGAGGGCTAACATTCAGATATGGAGTCCCGCATAGCATCATCACTGACAATGGGTCAAACTTCGATTCGGACAAGTTCAGAGCTTTTTGCGCCTCTCAAGGCACTCGAGTCGTCTACGCATCGGTCGCCCATCCCCAGTCGAATGGACAAGCTAAAAGAGCAAATGGTCTGATTCTCAAAGGACTAAAGCCTCGACTGATGCGTGATCTCAAGCACACGGCAGGTGCTTGGGTCGACGAGCTTCCGTCAGTTCTGTGGGGTTGAGAACCACCCCGAACCGGTCGACTGGAAGAACTCCATTCTTTCTGGTTTATGGAGCCAAAGCAGTTCTTCCAAGTGATCTTCTTCACAACGCACCCCGAGTCGAACTTTATACCGAAGATGAAGCAGAACGAGCCCGGCAAGACGCAGTCGACCTCCTAGAAGAAGAAAGAGAGATGGCCATGATCAGATCGACCATTTATCAGCAAGACTTGCGTCGATTCCATGCCAGGAATGTCAAGAGTCGAGCCTTCCAAGAAGGGGATTTGGTCCTCCGAGTGGATCAGCAGAAACCACACAAGCTTGCTCCTACTTGGGAAGGCCCCTTCATCATCACCAGAGTCCTCCACAATGGAGCGTATCACCTCTACAATGTTGATCGCCAGATCAACGAGCCACGAGCTTGGAATGCGGAACTACTCCGCCCCTTTTACACTTGAGTTCTCCCTTGGACGGGATGTAATAAGAAAAAAAATTCCCGCAGTTCATTTTTATCAAAGACAAGAGTGTCCCAATAATTGCTGTCACTTTTGTTTGCATGCGAAATCCCTCAGTGGGTGGCTTAGCTGCGAATCCGTTTCGCCTAAGTTCGAAAAATCCTACCGAGTGGAGAGCCAGACTCCCACTCGGGGGCTTAGCTGCAGCCCAGTGCTTGCCTAAGTATTTAAAAAATCCTACCGAGTGGAGAGCAAACCTCCCACTCGGGGGCTTAGCTGCAGTCCAGCACTCGCCTAAGTTCTCTCACTTAGAGACTTAGCTGCAGTCCGGCACTTGCCTAAGTTTGAAAAAATCCTACCGAGTGGAGAGAGATCCTCCCACTCGGGGGCTTAGCTGCAGTCCAGCACTCGCCTAAGTTCTCTCACTTAGAGACTTAGCTACAGTCCGGCACTCGCCTAAGTTTAAAAAATCCTACCGAGTGGAGAGCAAACCTCCCACTCAGAGGCTTAGCTGCAGTCCAGCACTCGCCTAAGTTCTCTCACTTAGAGACTTAGCTGCAGTCCGGCTCTTGCCTAAGTTTGAAAACATCCTACCGAGTGGAGAGCGATCCTCCCACTCGGGGGCTTAGCTGCAGTCCAGCACTCGCCTAAGTTCTCTCACTTAGAGACTTAGCTACAGTCCGGCACTCGCCTAAGTTTAAAAAATCCTACCGAGTGGAGAGCAAACCTCCCACTCGGGGGCTTAGCTGCAGTCCAGCACTCGCCTAAGTTCTCTCACTTAGAGACTTAGCTGCAGTCCGGCACTCGCCTAAGTTTGAAAAAATCCTACCGAGTGGAGAGCGATCCTCCCACTCGGGGGCTTAGCTGCAGTCCAGCACTCGCCTAAGTTCTCTCACTTAGAGACTTAGCTACAGTCCGGCACTTGCCTAAGTTTGAAAAAAATCCTACCGAGTGGAGAGCGATCCTCCCACTCGGGGGCTTAGCTGTAGTCCAGCACTCGCCTAAGTTCTCTCACTTAGAGACTTAGCTGCAGTTCGGCACTCGCCTATGTTTGAAAAGTCCTACCGAGTGGAGAGCCGACCTCCCACTCAGGGGCTTAGCTGCAGCGCAGCGCTCGCCTAAGTACAGGACACAACCCAATCCGCAAGGACGACGAGGTGCAAATCGACTGCTACCTTCTCCTTCGGAGCTGCACCACAAATACAAAAGTTATTTCGAGTGAAGATCGAGTTCCACTCGACGGATCATCCATGAAGATATTCAACGATAAATCCAATTCAGATAAGACCTAAAGGTCCCAGACCTCAGGCCAAAGTAATCGAGCCCTCAGCTCGACGGAGTTTAACGGTTACAAAATCCACTCGGCATCCCGAGGCAAATTTAAAGTGGAGCTTAAAAGTTTTTCACTCCTCAGGTGGAGGACTGGAAGGGGCGACGAACTCGTCCAAGTCAATCCCGTCTGCAATACGGGTGGCAGCAGCGATGAAAGTCTCCATGAAATCTTGAAAGTTGTGCTTCTTGGTATTGGCAACTTGGATGGCGGCCAGCTTCTCTTCTCGCGCCTCCTTGCAATGGACGCGGACCAGAAACAGAGCCACATCAACGCCACACCGAGCAGAAGACCTCTTCCACTCCCGCACTCGGTCAGGGATTTCTTTAAGTCGAGTCATCAGAGACTCGAGATCGTTTTGGAGCGTAGCCTCTGGCCAAAGTGCCGGGTCGATCCGTGACATGGCAACCTTCAGTCGAGCCAAGTATTCCACGACGCCGTCAATGCGAGATTCCAGTCGGAGCAGATTCATGGCAGCTTCATCTTTCACGGGAGAGTTGATTGGATCCAAACCTGTTTCGATCCGCCCAGTCTCCTCTTCAAAGTTCTGGCAAAGCTCTGTAGACACGATCCAAGGATGAGTCAATTTTAATAGACTAAGTCGACACAAAAAAAAACCCAGTCGGAACTGAATCTGCACCTTCAAGCTTGATGTACAACTTCTTGGCGAGGCTCCTCAAGTAGCTCTCCAGGTCGTCCATCCTGCGAGCGATGCCTTCCATCTTCTCATTCAGGGTGAGGTTCTCCTTCTTCCAACGTGAACACTCTCTGTTGGCTTCATTCAGAGCGGTCTTCAGCTTGGTATTCTCTTCTTCTAAGTGGTCGACCGAAGCCAGCTTCTGTACGGCCAAAGCGGTCTTGTCATTAGCCTCCTTACGGGCAGCAGCCAAGTCCTGATCCTTCTTCGCCAGAGCTTCGTTCAGTTTTTCTGCGAAGAAATGATGATTGAATCGGAAATAGCAGAAGGATACTCAAGCCTAAAAGCTAGCCAGTCGACAAAGTCGTCTTACCTGCGGCGCCGTCTCTGACCTTCTGCAGCTCTGTTCTGGCCAGCTCCAGATCAAGGTTCAGTTGAATCTTCTGCTTCTCCAACTCAGTATAGTGAGCTACAAGTTCGCAGGATTTCTGTAAAAGAAAAATCAGTCGACAGACGTCCAAGATAAGTTGCTTCCGAGTAACTAAGAGACAATGACGACGTTTCTAAGACCACAGCCGAATCAAAAACATTCAACAGTAGTCTCGGGGACTACACCCAGTGGGTGCACTCAGCGTGCCCCCACTGGTTCGACCAAACAAAAGATCTTCGGGGAAAAACCGAGTGAAGAAATACAGCTACAGCAACACAATGTAAAGACTACAGTCGACTGCCAGCAGTCCACCATAGTCTCGGGGACTACACCCAGTGGGTGCACTTAGCGTGGCAGACACACCCAGTGGGTGTACAGATACAGATACAAAAGATATTCGGAAAAGAGACTCTTCAAACAGCATATCATAACAGACCAAGTGTTGAGTCGACTGACCTGGACGTTGCTCTGAAGAGCCGAACTCGCGTCATAGGCTGCTTGGCTGGCCTCCCGAGCCATCTTCACTTGCTCCATCATGATCCCCGCCTGGTGTATAGCCTCCTTTGCAGCAGCCGCTTAGTCCTCAGGGACGGGGTACGCAGCAAAAAGCGAAGGTGGATCCGCAGTCGACGCCGAAGGCCGCACGCTCGTCAGAGGAATGGCAAAAGTCACAGAAGCCCGAGTGGTGTCACCACCATCCCGAGCCATGGCCTCGGACGCCGGAGCAGTTTGGGGGGTCTTGTCAGCCGTCGACCTCTTGTTCCTCCTCATTCTCAGCGGTTCGTTGTCGTCGTCATCCGGGAGGTCGACAACATGAGGAGGGGCTACAAAGGAAACGTTCAATCGACCAGGGTTGCAATAAATGTTTAGTCGACTCAAAGCGCAACGTCAGTAATCGTACCAGGGTTGGAGGTAACAGCATCCTCCATCTCTTGGTCGTCGTCCTTGGCGGAGATCTCAGAAGTAGCAGCACTGCAAGCCTCGAAAGTCAGTCGGTTGGCTCAATGGATCGACCAAGGATCCGTCCACGGTCGACAAAGGATAACAAGTTTTATTATTACCCAGAAATGGTGGGGACGGCCATCTTCATCTTGGGCAGAGCCTTGGGCGGCTTGGACGGCGCTGCGCGCGGGTGCTTGGGAGCCTTTCCAGTCGGCGTAGGAGAAGAGGTCCGAGGGCGTTTCGACGACTGCCCAGCAGGAGCAGTCGCACTACCACGCTCCCGCGCTGGATCGTGCGTGAGCTTGGATCACCCCTCTGGGCGGGGGGGTTCGACCTCCTCCTCCTCCTCTTCGCTGGAGTCGACGTCGTCGCCTCCCTCTCCTTCACCGTCGGACTCCCACCCTCCTTGATCGTCCCCGCTCTCACCTCCGCTCGCCTCCCCTTCCTCAGTTGGCCCCTGTGCCCCATTGGGCGTCGAGTACATCTCAGTAGTCGCCTGAAAAACAACAGACAAGACAAAGGTCAATCGACCAACTCAAAGAAGACCAATGAAGAAAAGCAAGACCTCAGTCAGGAGCATAGAGACATACCTGGTCCACGTCATACGAGTTGTCGAGTGGAATTACCCTCCTGGCTCCTCGGGGGTTGTCCTTGTTTCCTGTGATGCTCGACAGCCACCCCTCCAGCATCTCATTGGTGACCTCCTCCGGGTGGATCCGAGTGGTGTCGTCAAGACCCGAGTACAGCCACATCGGGTGGTCACGAGCCTGGAGCGGTTGGATGCGCCTCCGGAGGAAGACCTCCAGCAAATCCATGCCCGTCACGCCCTCACGGACAAGCTCAACCACTCGACCGGCCAGCACTTTGACTTGAGCCCTTTCCTCCGGCGCCACTTTCAGAGAAGCAGGTTTTTCAGCTCGGTCGAGGGAGAAAGGAGGAAGACCAGTCGACTGTCCTGGGGTCGCCTGGTCCTGACAGTAGAACCAGGTCGCCTGCCAGCCACGGACCGACTCCGGGAAAGTAATGGATGGAAAACAGCTCTTCCCCCTCGTCTGGATCGCCAAGCCCCCGCACAACTGGATCACCTGCGTCCTCTCGTCACTCGACTTGGCCTTCTTGACCGATTGAGAACGGCAGGTAAAGATGTGCTTGAAAAGTCCCCAATGGGGGCGGCAACCCAAGAAAGCCTCACACATGGAAATGAAAGCGGCAAGGTATACAATGGAGTTGGGAGTGAAGTGGTGGAGCTGCGCTCCGAAGAAGTTCAAGAAGCTCCGGAAAAAAGGATGGGGCGGCAGAGAAAACCCTCGGTCGATGTGGGTGGCTAGGAGCACGCACTCACCATCGCGGGGTTGAGGTTCGATCTCTCTCCCCGAAAGACGCGCAGCCTCATGGGGAATGACTCCCCCCTCGACCATGTCGTCGAGATCCTCTTGCCGGATCACTGACGGCATCCAATCGCCCTAGATCCAGCCCTTGGGCAGAGCGGACCTTGAGGAGGATCCGCCCCGAGCAGATCTTTTCCCCTTCCCCTGCGCCGCCGCCTTCTTCACGCGCTCCAGAGCGGAGGTCTTGCCCTTCGTCATCGTCGCCGGCGAAGTCTCGCACGGGCCTGCTGCGCTGGGGCGAGAACGGAGGTGGCGGAAGGACTTGCGAAGGGAGAGAGGAAGAAGAAAGGAGGAGAAGAGAGCGCACTGCTTGGAAACCCCGAGCCGGCGATTTATAAGGGGCCGCTCCCGAGTGGCTGACTGGTAGGCCCAAACTATCCAGTCAAATCCCGCAGCGGACGCGCGCGCAGTATGTGGCGAAAAAGGCTACGCGGGGATCGAGGAGCTTCCGCTTTATCGCTTCCGATTACTGTGGCCGCTCCCGTCCCGCGCGCTTCCCAAAATCTGAAATCCCACGACATCCGCGGGCTGCAGAACAACTTGTCAAAACGGAAGACCCCGCCCGCGCCGACACTCGGTATGTCACAAATAAAGAAATTCACTCAACGAAAGGCCTGGAATGGATCAAGGCAACTGAAAAAGGTTGGCAACGTCATCCGTGACGATTGACCCAAAACGAGGCGCTCACGTAGCCCAAAGAACCAGTCGGAAAGATCTCCAACTCTTTCCCCACTCTAACCTCGATCCATTCGGGGGCTAATGATGAAGCCATGTACCTAGGGTAGGGGCACGGACCTGTCCAAGGAGCCCTACCCTAGGACATCCCTAGGAGAAGTCACCTTTCAATCGACTTGAAGGTATCCCACTCGACGGATTCAAGACACTTGACCAGAAAGCTATCACTCAACCATGAAGCCAACCACTCGACCGCCAAGAGACCTATAGTCACTCCGCAGGCAAACAGTCAGCTGTTAAGTAGTCTTTATGGTCATTATAGCACTTTATTAGGGGCGTTACCAGTAACGCCCGACCTTAAATGTATCTTAAACCCTGCATTACTGAGGGCAGGAGGGGGCGGCGAACTCTATATAAGCCACCCCCCTCCTCAGTATGAAAGGTTGGCACCCCTGTTATTCACACGCCAGTAATCCAGTCGACCGCCTCCGGGCACCGAGATGTAGGGCTGTTACTTCCTCTGCGAAGGGCCTGAACTCGTACATCTTGGTGTGTCTACAACTTCCCAATAGCTGAGATCTAGCCTCTCCATACATACCCCCCTACATCACTGTCAGAGTTAGAACCACGACACTGAGCTCTCTCAGATAGAGAGGTGGGACTAAACTTCCCACCGCACCGCGCCAGGCCTTTGGTCCCGGTTGGTGGCTCCAACCGGGACTAAAGGGGGGCATTGGTCCCGTTTGTGGCACCAACCGAGACCAATGCCCCCCTTTAGTCTCGGTTGGAGCCACCAACCGGCCACAAACTGGAGCAATGCCCCCCTTTAGTCCCGGTTGGAGCCACCAACCGGGACCAAAGGCCGCCGCTTCCCGCCCTTTGGGCTGCTGAAAAAGGCCTTTGGTCCCGGTTGGTGCCACCAACCGGGACTAATGCCCACCTTTAGTCCTGGTTTGACGAACCTGGACTAAAGGCTTTCCTATATAAGTTCACACTTGGGAAATTTTCACTCTCATCTCTCGCAGTTGCCGCCCCGACGCCGACGCCGCCAGGCTGCCCCGACGTCGCCCGCCGCCCCCGCCGTCGTCGTCGCCTCGCCCGTGCCCGTCGTCACCGTTGCCCGCGCCCTCGCCGTCGCCCACGCCCCTGCCCCAACGCGCGCCGCCCTGGCCCGTCCCTGCCTTGACGCGCGCCGCCCCGGCCCGCCCCCGTCGTCGTCGCCCGCGCCTCCCCGGCCCGCCCTCGCCGTCGCTCGCGCCCCTGCCCCGACGCCATCCTCGCCACCGACCCCGCACGCGCGGTCCTCTCCTCAGCTTGGTCCGGCCGCCGGCGCCCTCCCTTTGCAATTTTTTTTCATATATATATATGCTTGTTTTTTTATATATATGTAATGATTTTTTATAGAATATGATGTTTTTTCATAGATGATCACATATATGATGTATGCACGAATGTGGATGAAATATGATGTTTTTTGTTCATAGAACATGATGTTTCTTAATTCACAGATTTTCTTTTGTACATGAGAGAGGCGGGGACGTTGAGGGATCATAGATGTATTTTTTCAGAATTTTCTATCGTGCATAGATGGATTTTAGACCACGGGAGCACCCCCTCCCTATCGTTGTAAAATTTGCTCACTGATATTAAGAAGGAAGGAAAAGAAGGATAGGAAAGAAAGAAAATAAGAAGAAGGAAAGAAAGAAGAAGAGAGGAAGAAGAGAAGAAATAAATAAGAAGAAGAAAAAAGAAGAAAAAGAAGAGGAGAATAAGAAAGGAATAGTGGAGAAGAAGAGAAAATAGAATATATATTCTATTTTTTTCTTCTTCTCCTCTATTCCTTTCTTCTTCTCCTCTTTTTTTTCTTCTTTTTTTCTTCGATCTTCTCCCCTAGCTATTCCTTTCTTCTTCTCCTCTTTTTATTTCTTCTTTGTTTTCTTATGTTTTATCGGGTCTGTCATCGTTGATATACCCCTCCCGACACCGACGGCCACATGTATCTCACACCCACGATACTTGCTATTTAGGGTTTTCTCTACCGCTCGGCGACCCTCGACGACCCTCGTTCCCGATAAAAAAAGAGGAAGAAGAAGAAAAAAGAGAGGAGAAGAAAGAATAGAGGAGTACAAGAAGAGTTGTCGAGGCCACTCCTCTATTCTTTCTTCTCCTCTTTTTTTCTTCCTCCTCTTCTTTTTTTATCCTTGAAGCGTTGTCGAGGCCACCCCAAACCCTAGAGAAGCAGCGTCGAGGCCACTAATTAATATTAGTTCTACGTTTGCCACTAATATATCCATCTGTCATGTTTGAATAATAATTGCCATGTTGTAAATATTTGTAGAAACTATGGACACCGCCCGAGACGAAGTACAAGAAGAGTTGTTGGGGGACATAATCGCACGAGGAAGTGATGCCGTCTGCTCATTGTTTCTCAATGACACCGATAGTCTGGAAGCAGCTGGCTATGATTATGATGGCTCCGGTCACCTAATGCCAGTGCAAGGAGACCATGAGGACGGCTCCGGTGACCCAATGCCGGTGCAAGAAGGAGACCGTGATGACGTCTCCGGTGATCGAACCGAGTCTGGCCAGGTATATATATTAGTTAATCTTGTGCTGACTAGCTAATTGATGCATTCATTGTTTTGGTATGTACACATATTAATTAAGTCTTTGTTCTTTTTTCTAGCCCTCCGGATCGAGCACAACTTCGGTAAAGAGACGAGGCCCGAAGAAAAAGTTGAGCTCGGATGAAAGGTTTGAGATCATAGCAATCGCGCCCGATGGCCAACCGATTGAACCCATTCGGACAAAGAGCGCATTTGTTGCTCAGTGCGGGGTTCTGGTTAGGGACAAGAACCCGATCCGCATCCAGCAATGGTTAAAGCCGGCTACAGAAGACCCTGAGGTGTCTTATGTCAATGATATGCAGAAAAATGATCTTTGGACTGAGCTGAAGTCAAATTTCACCCTACCAGAGGATGATCCGTAGAAGCCAGTTAAAGAGCAATTAATCAAGTCTTTTTCTCTTAAGAGGATGGCAGAACTATTCAGGAGGTGGAAGAAAGAGCTGAATAAGTTTGTCAAAAATAAAGAGACACCAGAATTCAAGGGTAGATATGAGAAGATCAGAGATCACTGGCCCGCATTTGTGGCCCACAAGACATCGCAAAAGAGTAAGAAGATGTCAGCGACAAACAAGCAAAATGCTGCGAAGAAGAAGCATCACCATCGCACGGGGTCAGGTGGCTACCTCGCAGCCCGGCCTAAGTGGACCAAGACTGAGAATGATCTAGTTGATAAAGGGATCGAACCCAGAGACAATTAACTGGCCAGACCGTTGCCGGACTTGGTTCTTCGGGGCTGGCGGAACCTTAGACCTTGTATCAGGGAAGTGCATTTGGACGGACGAGCAAATGGAAATACCATTCAAGAGGCTTAAGCACTATATCGAAGCAGCGCAGCAAGGGACGTTCGTTCCAGACAGAGAGAACGACGAGCTCACAATGACCCTCAGGAATCCTGAGCACCCTGGACGGACATGAGGCACGCCAGGCTCCATTCCGTGGAAGGCTGGGTTTCCGGACGCAGGCGGTTACAAATGCCACGAGAGGAGGAAGAAAGTGGAGCAGACTCAACTGCAGGCGCTGCACGCTAGGGTACAAGAGATAGAGGAACGAGAAGCAAATCGCAGCAAACGAACTACCGAAGCTTCCCCCGAAGCTACCCCGCCATCTCAGCGGAGAAGCAGCGTGGCTTCCACCGAGCTGCTTCAGCCGGAGCATGTCTTGACGGCTCCTGTCAGCTATCCCGTGGATGCTATCACGGAGTCTCGAAATTGCCACCTTATGACGCAATGGATTAATATGAAGGTCAAGGCGGATGTTGGCTCTGTTTTTCCTACTGAACTCGGTGCAACTTCTCACTGCCGGCTGATTCCAGAAGGATATGCTAGGGTGATGGTCGATGAAATAATAGAGGGATTTGAGGACCTCCAGCTTGACCACCCTACCGGTGAAGGGGAGACTCGGCTGGGTTCTGTTCTGAAGACTCCATGCCTATGGCGGAAGGAGCTCATCAACCTTCTGAACTGGACACCTCCGCCTCCTCCTCCTCCTCCGGCAAGTCAGGGCACTCCACCTCCTCCACCGCCTCCTCCTCCGGTGAGTGACGATCAGGGCACTCGGCCGGCTCCTTCTCCGGCGCGTGGCGGCACTCCGCCTCCTTCTCCGCCTGCGCCGGCGCGCCCGAGCAGCCAGCCTCCTACTTCTCCGCCTCGTCAGCAAGGGCGGAAGAGACCCGCCGCCGCTCCGGCTGCTCTGGCGCGTCGTAGTCCTTCTCCTCCGCCTCGTAAGCAAGTAAAGAAGACAGTCGCTCCGTCTACTCTGCCGGCGTCTAGCAGTATAGCCAAAGGCAGGAGGACATACAGATTCAGTCCTTCTCTGAAGACTCCAGAGAAGTTACCATACGAGAGGACCCCGGAGGAGAACGCCGAGATCGCGCGAGAAGAAGTGAGGAACTTCTTTGAAGGGGTGAAAGCAAAGAAACATCCACCTCTGGAAGAGAAGGTAGATCCGGTGAAAGCGAAGCGCACTCTGGCTGCCCTGACAAAACCACCCAAGTCTCCGCCGAAAGGCAACTATGAGCACATTATTGGAAAGGAATTTGTCGAAGCGGAGTGTCGGGACGTACTGTCAGTGATCAAAGGCTGAAATAACGACGAGCTGGGAAACAAATTGCCCTGCTCGGCGAACAAGCGAAGCAATCGTGCCCTCCGCTCAAGTTGCCTAGCGACATCGTCGCTAATGATCCGAGGATGGTGCCCGGTTATAGCAATCTTGGAGATTACCTGCCCGACGATGTACATTATCATTTCATGGAGGTGCAGATACAAAGATACGAGTACGGGAAGCCTCTCGTCAAAGATGAAAGATCTCTATCAACGATGATGCGAAGATTGCATGATTGGTACTTGAAAATCTGCAGAGAGTCTGGGGAAAGGAGTACTTTGTATGTGAGAGTTAAAAAGGAGCATGACCTCATTGGAATTGAACTGTTGCCTGTTCCATTTGAGGAGTTCTTTCAGTTTTTCAATCAATTGGCCCTCGATAAAGCAACGGTCACCTGCTACTGTCTGTAAGTAGTACTACTTCTATCATTAAGTCCCTCTATATAACTCAGCTCTTTCATTGCATGTATTTATAATTATCCTCACTATATTATGCAGATTGAAAATCGTCGAATTGAAGAAAAGACAAATCGGTGATATTGGGTCCATTAACACAAATCTAATAGATGCAACTCAGGTTAAATTTCATGCCACAGATACCGAGGCCAACTTGCTACAATCGTTGGTAACAAATGAAAACAAAGATATAATACTCTTTCCTTACAACTTCAAGTGAGTGTTACTATCTTGTGCATATTTGATTTCCCTTATATATTAGTCAAGGTTATAGTAATGTAATTGATGAGTTATGCATGCGTGTGCAGTTTCCACTATATTCTCCTAGAGATTAAGCTTGAGCAGGGACTAGTAACCGTCTTAGACTCGAGACGAAAAGATCCCGAGGACTATGCGGACATGACTCAAGTGCTCGAGAAGTAAGTTAAATCTATCATTATCCACCATATTAGCAACTTTGTTCATTTCCTGATATATCAAGTAATTGTTTTCTTTGTCTGGCAGGGTTTGGAGAAAATTCACCAAAAAAGCTCTGGACTGCCAAAGAAGCTGCAATTTAGACACACGAAAGTAAGTACTATAGTAGCATGTTCCGTGCATCTCCTAGTGATTCAAGCGCTAATTTCATCAATACCATTTGGCATTCTTGCTTATCAGTTTGATTGACCTCTATTTCTTGTAAAGTGGTTGTGCAGGAACAAGGGAATGATTTCTGTGGATACTACGTTTGCGAGTCCATCTGCCACACGACCTGTGAGCGGGGCTACTCTGACGAACAATATGAAGTGCGTAAATAACAACATTCACAATTTTATTTTATTACCATCATTTGTGTTGAGTTTCATTCATATATATATATATATATATATATATATATATATATATATATATATATATTGATCCCCTTCTTCAAATTAGATGTTTCGGAAGCGGGATGAACTCCTAGCACCAACTCGCATGCGAGCAATTCAAGAGGAATTGGCGGCATTCTTTCTTGACCACGTGATCGCTGAAGATGGAGAATACTATGTGGACCATGCGTCCGTATGGTAGGAGATTATATTTGTAAGAGATAATTATTGTATATATGTAGCCGGTAGTGTCGGATAGATATACGAGAGCTTGTTGTCCGACCAATCTCTCGGAGAAGGAGAGGTGGTCGATATCACTTCTCTCTGTATGCATATATGTTCATGACGATCTTCTATTTCCTTCATTTGCTTACTAGCTAGCTAGCATGTCTAGTCCTCTCTATACATATGTATAGTACGTAGCGTCAACCAAGCACGGACATAAGAGAGGACACTTCTCTCTATTAATTATAGTTAGCTAACACAATATATGAAACACCTAAATTAACCCCCCAAAACCCCCAACCCCCCCGCCCTTTCAGAAAAACAAAAAAACAAAAACCCCATCCACAGAAATGCTGACGCGTGGATGCCTATTGGTCCTGGTTGGTGCCACCAACCGGGACCAAAGGCACTCCTGCCTAGGCTCCGCGCACAGGCCATGTGGAGGCCCATCTGTCCCGATTCTGGATTGAACCGGGACTAAAGGGACAGGGCATTAATACCGACCCTTTAGTCCCGGTTCAGGAACCGGGACAAAAGGCCCTTACGAACCGGGACAATAGGCCCGTTTTCTACTAGTGTCCATTTCTGCTTGTCTTTTTTTCTTCACTTTTACGTTCAACTCCTCGTGGTTCTCTAACCACAAAATTGCTTAGTACTGTAAGCACTAGCACAAATTTCAGGTAATGGTATAGCACCCGTTGGAGTGTGCCAGTTGATCCTTCACAAGAAGTTCATCATATTTTTACCCTGAAATAAAGATGGTATTTCTTTTACTAAGGAGAATGTAAAGTGTAGTAAGGACATACAATCAGATCAAGATCTAAGACTGACGTATCACATAATCTCAACTTAGTGTTGATTTATAGACAACAGAATTATAAGCCTCAACAGGCTCGAAGTCCTCACAACGAATGAATAATCATTCATGTGATCCTTATAACAATATATCTTGCCTCAATGAAGGCTCAAAAGGAAAATGGATATTCATCATCCATTACATACTCAGTTTGAGAACCGAGCCATTGCGATGACACATAAATGCAAATATGCATATTCTTAGCTATTTATAAATAGCCATGACATTTTTGTAGGTGGAGTCTCTGTGGCAACAAGGCAACGGGTCGACAAAATCATTAATGTCCATGATCCGGTTTCACTAATTACTTCTACCTTGTGTCATTACATCACATTTCCTTTCAGAAAAAAGTCAGCCATATGTTGCATGAAATGCATATGCATTAATTACCTTCAGTAAATTAAGTACAATGAAAATGCTATGGCTAAGCATAATCGTGATCATGGTGATTCTTAGTGACCCATAGGGCAAGCTTTCCACAATAAGGTAATCACCACTATGTGGTGTAGATCTTCAGATTAAGTGTAGTCACCTCAGAAAGGATAAACCTTTATTCCCATCAAACACGTAGAGGTAATCAACCACCTAGTGGTGCCTCACTCTTATGGAAAATTTCAATCGATTATAGCCTCCACAACCTTATGTTATTTAAAACACATGAAGGAAATTACCACGAAGTGGCATAAACCTCTCAATTGTGCACGAAATTCATTTCGTTGCTATGATTACATCTTATAAGTTGTGTACTCATGAAAGGTAATCACCAAAATATGCAAGGATTTTGCATAATGCTCTTCATAGCACAATGTGTGATATACTTGCCACAAATGTCTTGGATTCATCTCCTGATGGAGTATGCGACACTATAGTCACAACCAATGACAAATGCTATGAAATTGACAAATATTTGGAAAAAACATTATGAAGGTAGGCACCAACAGTGTAGGCCTAATAATGGCTATGTCATAAGTGTTGTGCCTTCATTATTTTTCTTTGAACACATGGAGGTAATCACTAATAAGTAGTGTACACCTCACTCTTATGGGGGTTCCCACAACCTTGTGTTAATTAAAAACACATTGAAGGTAATCACCACATGGTGGTGTAGACCTTGCAGTTGTGAACGAAATTACTTTGTTGTCATCATATGCAACCCATAAGTTGTGTGCAAAATTGAAGGTAGTCATTATGTCAGATTGACATAATATAGACCTCACAATAACATTGGATAATCTGCAATTAAGCAGTAGATGTCATTTGTCAATTCCTTGTGGCAAATGTAACTTTGACATAGTCAGGCAATTTCATACACTTCTCTACCTTATGTTTCCCAAATTTACAAGCAAGTTCCATACTCTATGTGAATAATGAAATCAACATATTGCCGTGCAACTGTATAACTCATGTAATACAAATAAATGCATAAGTATAAACATACTTGTGCAACATATATGAGGACTTGGGAGCCTCAAAAGGTCATGTTACATGATGTAAAATGATGCATAATCAATTATTATGCAATTCAGCAAGACCTGATGGTCTATCATGTATATTTGCTCTGAAGCCTAAGGCATAAAACGCAAATAATAATAACCATTTGGTTAAAGTGCTGAAAATAGCAAGCCCGAGGGCTAAACTACAAAGTCCTATGAGCCATATTGCTCATTTATAATTTTCAATAAGCCCAAGGGCTTATCGACAAGTTAGGATAAGCCTAAGGGCTAATCCAGAAAATGGAAAGACTTTGATTTGCATAGAAACCCATGGTTGATTTGTGAAATCACCAAAGAGATAGGATATTTTTTATCCTTATTCTCTCGTCGGCTCCATCCCCTACGGGGATATTTTTTAACTACCGCCAGCGGACATACAAGTCCACGCCGGAGGAAAACGCCGGGCGTCACTGCCAGATGAGCGGGGTGCTAACGATTAGCTGCCTTCAAGAGGCCGAGCGCACGATCACCCGCTTCAATGCCAGAGCGCTTTGTCCGCGGATGCAAAGCCACCGCGCCCGGTCGTCTCGCCGTCTAGTTCGATGGCCGTGTTCAGGTTTGTGCGTTCTGGTCAAGCACCAGAGGACGCCACCGCTGCGTAACCCAAAAGATACGGCCACCACTACTGTGGAGGACGACTCCAATGTCAATGACGACTGTCGTCTGCCCAACTTTCCACCATCGACAATGCCCAAAACAGTGGACACGTGATGGTTCCTTTTTTTTTCTGGTACAAAGCAATTCACATGAGTGCATATATATGTACATTGAAAATAATCAAATGATAAGATGAGTAAATTCATGATTTATTTCCCTTCTTAGCAGACGGAGAACTGCTTTGAACATTCGGTGCTGCATCTTGCAGTCAGCGCCACATGTGCACACAGGAGGGCGAAGCCGCGCTGGGTCGGGAGCCGTCGCCCGCGCTGAGATTCGCCGGGCCGGCGAGGAATCGTCGCCTCGCCTTGGGCCTCCACGGTGTGCCAGCACCGTTCCGCAAGGAGCCGGGCCCGTGCCACTACGCCAAAGATTGACCCTGGGATTGCATGCGCGTCTAATAGAAATCAATGAATTGATGACAAGAAGACAAAATGGAATCGCACCATGGATTGGAAACCGCTTGGTTAATTAATTCCCTTTTGTACGCGATCAAGTCGTGAACAGGGCAGTTGCACAACTTCGATCAGATCTTCGTGGCTTTGTGTTGCATAACGCCCATCTTGCGCTGGATCGAATCACTCTTACTGTGACATGCGCCATCCTTGATTGTGGTTGTATGTTCGCCGCCGTCTTAGGCTGGATTGCTCTGTCGGTAGAGACTAAGTGCTGATAACATATTGTAGCATCAAAGTGAAGGAGACAAAGGTGAGACACAAATAATTATCTTAGTTCTATTGTAATATGGGAGACCCACTTATATACATGCTGAAGGGTGTGTTGAAGAGGTGTGTTGGGAAGACATCTTTTTCCCCAATAGATACCTTCTGAGAGGCATCCCTCCCACAATTGATTACATATTTTATTTCTCAACAAGGATTAAACGAGCAATCCCTTTATAGAGGTGGTGAGGTTGCCATATAACTTGCAATTTTTGCAACATTATAATTTCTAACCAAACAAAGATTAAGCCCATTGCATATGATCTAATCCAAAACATTGTTTAGTTTTCGACATGGAGTTGTATTTGCAAACCACATCAATGGATACATAAAAAATTATAACGGTGCACACAATGACTAAAAAATTGTTACGACACTAGCATTGAGAGTTTGAGACACGCCGTGTTTTGCAATCACCATCTACATCACGGGTGCTTGTCTGTTTGCACTCCTTGCCACAACTACTCTGTCGACGAACACACTGCGAGCACACGGTGCAGTACACGACCCGAGGCTGCAGCTCCTCCGGCCCGCCGATATGCCCCGAATGACGCGGTCAGAAAGGTGCCCAGCAGTAGTTGACTACGTCCTCCCGTAGGCAGCCCATCACGCTACGGTCCTTGACAGCAAACGGTGCGACGGCACAACTCCTCAAACTAAGTCCGATGCCGAGGTAGACTCGTGCAGCAGTCCAGCTCCTCATCGACGTCCCGGACGACGTCCACGATCGCCCCTGGCGGCAGCTCAGCGCGGTTCCCCCATGGCGTGAACTTGGTTCCATCCACGGCTCCACCCCGGCCTTGGCATCTCCGTCGTCGTCCCGCTCCTACAGACCTCCTTGCCTTGGTACTATTCCCTTTGCAAGAAGGTGCGCACCGACCAGGAGAGTTGGTCCCGGCGTCATCGTCCCGCTTCTGCAGAATGCCTGGGGACTATTTCCTTTGGTAGGAGGTGTGCGCCGACAAGGAGAGCTGGTCCTAGCACTGTCGCATCCCGAAATTGCTTCAGGGACGACACTTTACGCACGATTTGCAAACGATGTTCCTCTCTAACAGCACTAGCATCAGCTAATAAAAAGGAAAACAAATAACATACTGCGTGCACGCTCACTGCTGGCCTTCCACATAGGATCGTGCAGCCGTCGGTTGTAATGTTCTGGTGGCACGCTCTTAGCCGCCACCATGCATAGGGTGCTTCTTTGGGATTTTATTTTTTATATTTCTGTACACGTTTTTAGGTTTTAGATGGGTTTTTATTCTGTTTTTTTATGCTTTTGGGTTTTTCCCGGTTTACCCTAAATTTTGGACAAAAGAAATTACGCGAAAAAACATGTTTTTTCCTTCGTGAGGTACAGATTTGCTTCTTGTGGACGCATATATTTGCTTCCGCTATGCCTCTCTAGAAAGGAAAATTGTGTTTTTTTCACAAGAGGCATCGATTTACTTCTTGGAGAGTTACATGTTTGCTTCACGAGAGGCACAGTTGTGCCTAAGAAAATAACCGCTTTTATTTTTTTGCGCGAGAAGCACAAATTTGCTTCTCGTGGAGGCGCATGTTTGATTCACGAGAGGCATAGCTGCGCCTCTTGGAAAGAGGGAATTAACATGTTTTTTTTATTTCGCGAGAGATATAGATTTGCTTCTTGTCGAGGCACACATTTTCTTTCGCGGGGGGTGTGCCTCAGGAAAAAGGAAAAAAAAAACTTTTTTTTCTTCTTTCACGAGAGGCACAGATTTGCTTTCGCAAGAGGCACAACTATACTTTTTGAAAATGGAAAAAATAAGAAAAAAATCATGCTTCCATCTCAGTTTTTTTGTGAAAAAAAAGTTCGTCGGAATGTGTCAACTTGGGATCTAGTTTCGGAGATCTCTAAAATCCGATGGTGAAAATCATTCATGATTTGGATACACGGTTTAAGAGGTAAAACGTTTTGAATAAATGAATCTAAAAATAACTCTCAGGTTACAACAAGAAACGAACATGCAGTGTGTCATTAGTCGCAACCTAAGGAACTGGGAGAGACCTATGCAAGGTGTACCCCTTAATTAGTAAATTCGCCTCCAATCGTTCTCCTGTCTTGTCGGGCCTCGCGTGATGCTATGGATGTTGCATTCCTGTTTCCCTAGATGGCAAGTTCCCCAATTCATGGATGGTAATTCCTGATTCCCAAAGTGAGTAGTACGGTGCTACCATCTACTCCCTCCGTTTGTAAATATTTGTCTTTCTAGACATTTCAAATGACTACTACATACGGATGTATGTAGACATATTTTAGAGTGTAGATTCACTCATTTTGCTCCGTATGTAGTTACTTGTTGAAATACCTAGAAAGACAAGTATTTAGGAACGGAAGGAGTAGCACGCAAGCCGTTCCCAATTTCTCTCAATCCTAGGAGATTTTTTCTTTTGTTTTGCTCCCATCCTAAGGCGAGGTTAGAACCATGGTAGAATTAACTTGCTTTGTCTCTCTTCTCCTTTCTACTTTGGTTAAATTATAGGCGGTAGTATTGCGTTTTCTCTTGCTATTTCGTCCACCTTTTATAATGGTTTGGCTAGGTTCGGGTGTACGTACACTTTCTTTTATTTTCTGACACTATAATAATGTACCAAGTAGTATACAATGGCTATCGTGAGTAGGGAGCATCTGGTTTTCATTTAGGAGACTGGGGGTCACTCCTATATTCTCTCCTTGTGTTTAGGTGTTCGTGTTTGTGAAGCTTCAATGCTAGGCAATACAATTGCCACGAACTTACAAAGCTTGATCCTCTAGTGCATTGTAATACTCGCATTACAGATGGGATACTACTCTGTAGCAAGTCTATCTCGAAGAAACAGTTATGACGAATTAGACACAAGTGCAGTGGTGGATCCAAAAATTGCAATTAGCCTGGGCAAATAGTTTACGTCTTAAAAAAATTAGGTACAAACGCAAGTCAACTAAACTAAAATCCATGAAATTCAACTACCTAAAACATCAGTGGGAGGAGAAGTTCCCGTCGACTACGAGACGCCTACAGTGACTTCTTAAAATCTCAAGATGATATGTCGGCTCAGTCTCTCGGAGGTGCTCATAGAGGTAGGGTGTGCGTGTGTGCGTTCATAAGGGTGGGTGTATGCACGCTTATATGAGCGCTTGCGTCTGTACTGTGTTCAAAAAACTGTGAATAAGCGTAAAAAGTTCTTAGAAACTACTATAATGTGGACTGTTGTTACTTCAATTGCTCACTTGATGCCACAATATAAAACTACAATTCCAAACAAGACCTACAAAATTATGAATGCATTTGTACAAGTGTGATGTGATAACAATTGTATATTTTGCTAAGATGATAATGCAAGCCTGGTGGAATGATCTACGAAAACAAACTGGATACCAAAATTTGAGTGCCTTCTATATTTTTGTTTTTTTTGAACCGGGCATAACCCCTTTCCATTATTGCAACATAACGGAAATACAACAGTCTAAAAAAAGGAAGAAAAGGGGAAAGCGAGTTCAAGCATCACCGAGAAACCCACTGGACGGTCGTACTTGGTTTGCTACCGCCATCAGCCTAGTTCCGGCAGCTGCCCCTAGGCCCCCCCGGCCGCCGTTGCCACACATCAACAAGAGAAAGGCGGATACTACACATCATCCGGTTGATGCCAGCGAAAAGTAAACCGCCTTCCGAGCCCTTCAATCGGACCCTCGTTGTCAGTCGTCCACTTCTTTTGTACGCGCGAGTCGTCAAAAGACAAGTGGCGGAGAGGCTGCTGCTGCGTACTTGGGCTGATGCACTATAAGTGGAGACGATGATGTTGCGAGGATCGGCCGGCTGTTACGGGTCACCGTGATGCTGTAAGCCAGTGCTGCGATGCCGGGTCTTTGCGACACCTGACTGCTTCAACGGTTGCGGCGATGCTATGACGTGTGTTGCGACGGCCCCGGCGATGGCGCGACGACATGTTTCGAACGCCCATGGTGCTGCGACGGCATCCCGGCTTCTCCATTCTCCATGGATGTTGCAACTGCTTGCTTCGACTGCCATGGCGATGCTACGGGCCGTGTTGTGACGGCCACGGCGTTACAACAATGACATGCTTTGAACACCTGTGACGGGCTTCGACGGCTGCGACGATGCCGCAATGACATGCTTCGATGGCCGCATGATGCTACGATGGCATCCCGGCTTCTTCGAGGATGTTTCGATGATTTGCTTCGACCGCCGCAATGATGCTACGAGGCGTGTTACGATGGACGTGGCTTTAGCACAACGACACAGAGGCGGTCCGCGGCCACACGATCAAAAAGGATCTAACGATGCATGACGCGATTGACAAACACGAGAAATCATCCGGCTGCGTTTAAACGTTTTCCCAAGAGAAAACGCTTCCGTACACGGAAAGAAAGTGGCTGCCCAAGTGCCCATATCCACCAGTCTTGCGCCAAGCTGGTAATGCCGCTAACATTGTTCGTGTGAAGGAGGAAAAGATGTGTGATTTGCTTGGCCTAAAGGAGGAGGATGGGAGCATCATGGTATTGCCTAACAAGAAAGCATGGAGGCAGTTCCCCACGCCTCTCAATTTCAATGGCTGTCACCATTTTTGGTTCCCATCCAAAGGCCAGATCGGAACCATGGTCAATGATTTTCTTTCTTCGATTGTGCAATGACTATAGGCGGCAGTATCATGCTTTCTCTATGCTACTTCATCCACTTTTTATAGCATGGTTTGGCTACATACAGATGTTGGCCCTTCCACAATTTTCTTTTTACTTATTTTTTACACTGTAATAATGTTGTACTATACAATGACTACCAATTATTTATTGCAACTTTGGGGAGCATATGGTTCTTACTAGTGTCACTTTTATTTTCTCTCTAGGATTTTGGTGCTCGTGTTAATGGAACATTAGTTGCAGGCAATGCCACGTTATCATCTTACACATCATAAGCTCCTAGTGCGTCTTAGTAGTTAAGGCCTTGTACAACGCAGGTGCCTGTATGTAGGTATTCGTCTTGGAATTTTCTTTGCTCCTCAATACGGAGTGCTTCATATCGGGTGCTAGTTGGGCTCTTTTCCTTTCTTTCTTTTGTCGATAAAGGCATGGATCCTGGATCTAAACTCTTCCATAGGAAGAGTTTTGTTTATGGTTTTCTTTGTCCTCATTTTCTTTTTTTTTTTCATGTACATATACTTTTGGGTCTGTTTCCTTCATTAATAAAGAGTTGTGAGGTTGTTGCCTTGTGGTACATAGTCAAAAAAGATAAAAGGCACTGGATTGAAGCGTCTATGACTCGAGGGAAGCAATTATTTCTCCCAAGCACCCGCTAGCACCGGAAGCAAACTTTTGCTTCTGCCTCCCTTCTTAAGCACCGATGCATTCCAATGTTAGAAAATAAATCGGGTTTTTTTTCCCAGGCATCTGTGTTAGCACTTGCCGTTGTACAAGGACTAAGTGCATTTCAAATAGTGATCTAAACGATCTTATATTTCCTAACAGAGGGAGTACTAATCTGTGGCGAGCCCATCTAGATGAAGTAGTACTACTTTGTGACATGCTTATTCTTCTTAATGAAAAGATAGCCCTTCTTTCGCTAGCTCATTTTTTGTAGGTTTGATGTTGCATTACATGTTTTGGAAAGGTTACTAGCAGCCTGTATTATGGATCAAGTGGGAGAAAATTGCAAAGATAGTGATGAATACGGCCCTAGGCTGGCATCCCGAATATTTGTGATAAAGAGGATTCTAGTTTGTTCTATGCTTTCAAGACAATTTTGAACGTAAACGATAACATGGCACGTTTGGACCTCAAGATGGATCTAAGAAAGTCACCAAGCAATATTGCGCCAAACATTTCTACTCACCGGCTCTAACATCTCTATGACCAACTTCCTTAAACCCCGACACACTTGATATCCTTTATAGCAGCTGAATGCGGACTGTGATGGGGAGCCAAGGTTGCATCTAAACTTTTTTTATCTTTTTTTACGAAAAAAGTATTACCCCGGCCTCTGCATCAAGCGATGTACATAGTCATTTATTAAATAGTGTTAAGTCTCAAAGTATGCATAACATCTCAAGTAGCCAATCAAGACACAAAATCAAAAAAATAGTCACAACTGGCCTAATATAGGGCATTGTGCCTAAAGACCGATCCTAATGTTGGATGGCCATCCAAACCAATTATATGTAGCCCGTGCTACCATCTCTCATTGGTTGTAACCAAAATCCCTGAGTTCCTCATCTTCCGCACGGTGTAGTAATGACCACATGCTCCCAAAGCATGGAGGCAGTTCTCCACGCCTCTCAATTCCAGTGGTTGGCACCATTTTTGGTTCCCATCCAAAGACCAGCTTCGACCGTGCATTGAGTATTGGCTGCAGTATCATGCTTGCTCTATGCTACTTCATCCACTTTCTATAGCATGGTTTGGCTACATACAGAACTTGGCCATTCCACACTTTCCTTTTACTTATTTTTTACACTGTAATAATGTTGTACTATACAAAATCTACCAATTATTTATTGCACCTTTGGGGAGCATGTGGTTCTTACTAGTGTCACTTTTATTTTCTCTCTAGGATTTTGGTGCTCGTGTTTATGGAACATCAGTGGCAAAGTGCGTACTATGCGTCCTTCCTCATCTCGTCGGAGCGTTCTATCCACACTTAATGTTGTTGTTGATGTTCTGCTTCTCTGAAGCTTAATTTGTTGCTTGTAGGTTGTGGGCTTGCGTGCCTTATTTGGCCTTGGGCCTTGTATCGCTACTTAAGTTTGTTGCCCTATTGCGGCGGTGCTGTCTTGAACTCTGTTGTGGTCTCTGGTGAACTTTATCTGGTGGCTTTATCTATAAAGTCGGGCGTATGTCTTTTCTCTAAACGAAGATAGATTGATGAATAATAAGTTAACTGAGGGGGGCTGCTATGCGTCCGCCGGCAGATATTTTTAAAAGATCGGCCGGTTCACCATCCATCGGATCTGGCGCATTTAGCAGCCAAGGGCGCCCAACATTATTGCAACACAAACCTTGTTGAAGATTTTTTTTTTGCAACCAGTGGTGCCCTCTATTAGCGCAACACAAGCCTTGTTGCAGTTTTTTTTTTGCAACAGATATTTGTTGTAGATTTTTTTTGCCATCTTATTGCAGAAGGAACTTTTGCAACACAAATGATGTTGTAGAAAAATTACAACAAAGATGATGTTTTGAAAACACCGCCGTCATTGCTGACAACACCGTTGTCGTTAGTGCGGCCGGTAATGGTCAAAGGCGGCATGGAGGAGGTCTCGCGTGCGGCTGAGGTTCCCTAAACCACCATGGCGGCGTTCCTTCACATTAGGCGTCAATCCCCAAATAGCACCTCGTGGGCCGCGAATCCCCTGAAGCACTCGTCGTCACTTTCCCCTCACAATCCGCGACGCTCGTGATTCTTGCAACAACACGCACTGGCTGCAAAAAACAGCATCCTCTAGCGAGGAGATTTTTGTGAGAGATTGAGAGAAGGCTTGAGAGACAACACGCTATGGAAGAAAGGGAAAAGTTGATCGGTTGGTGTGCGTGAGATAACGACGAAGGGAACTGCTCCCTACAGATAATGTTGGGTGGGCCAACATAAGACACGTGTCACACGGAGAGGCGGTGGATGCTGGCACAGGATCGGCCGTCTGATCTGAATCATTTTCCCTTATCTGAGAGCATGTTCTTTGGTTTTAAAGAAATTTAAAGGCGTCATTTCGTATTTCTTCCCCAGGCCCGAAATTTTTGTTGACAGCCGTCACATTCAGTTAGCCAAACAGGTCAGGTGCTCACTAGCGGATGCTGACTTATATGTAGTCACGTTCCACCGATTAGGCTAATCTTGTACCATGGGTCATAAATGAGCTCACAATAGCACAAGGAAACAAATGGTGCCAAGCAAAATTGGTGTACCAAAACATGACAGCCCGAACTTGATACTACTATGGTTCTGTGTTCTGGCGCACAACATGTTCCCGACGTCTCTCAATCCTAGCTGTCTTTTTTTTTTTTTTGCTCCCATCCAAAGCCCGGGTTAAAACCATGGCAATTAGCTTGCTTTGTCTCTCTTTCTTTTCTTTTCCACTTTGGTAAACTTATAGGTGTCGTAGTATCACACTTTATTTAGCTACTTCGTCCACCTTTTATCACTATAGGTGTCGTAGTATCAGACTTTATTTTATTTCCTGACACAGCTTTAAAGCTAGGCAATACAGTTGCCACGGTCTTACAAAGCTTAATCCTGTAGTGCATTGTAATACATTTTGGACGGTATACTACTCTGTAGCAAGCCCATCTCGAAGAAACATTGATGATGAATTGGACACAAGTGCAGTGGTGGATCCAGAAACTGAAGTTAGTTGGGGCAAACTTTTTATGTCTAAAATGATTTACGTACAAATGCAAGTCTACTAAACTGAAATCCATGAAATTTGACTACCCAAAACGTAAATAATCATAAAGAGTTCTTACAAACTACTAATGTGTACCCTCTTGTTGCTTCAATTGCCCACTTGATGCCACAATATAATCCCACAATTCCAAGCAAGACATACAAAATTATGAAATGCATTTGCACAAGTGTGATGTGCAATAACAATTGTATATTCTGCTAAGCTGGTAGTGCACGCCTCGTAGACTGATCTACAAGAATAAAGTGGATACTAAATTTGAGTGCCCTCTATATTTTTGTACTGTCTGTACACATAAAATTCGAACATGGGGAATTGCAGCTGTGGCGTGCATGCTTGCGGTCCTTGCAGATGGTTGTGCCGCACCCGCCAAAGGTGTTGCCGCTTCCTCTGCCGGCGCCCGGAGCAGAGAGAGCAGTTGAGCAGGGATCAGGGATCAGGTCGGTAGGTGACCCAGTGGAGCCGCGAGGGAGGAGTTGTGCGTCCATCATAGGAAGGTAAGTCCAACGGCAGCGGTGGCGTCAAGGAGGATGAGGCAGGAATTCGTGGAGGAGTTACTTTTCCACAGGCGGCGCGGAGCAGGGCGTCCAGCGCATCGGCGTCAGGGCTGCCGGACGGTCTTGACCACACAGATCAGGGAGGTCACTTGCTGATGACATCCATGTCCCTTTCACCATATTTGCTTCCGCGGTGGGCAGAATGACCATCTGACATCTGCGGCTACAGTTGGTGATACATGGTCTAGCTCACCATTATATTGCAAGAGATAACACATAATGCGGAACAACAGTGCCCTGGAAGAAGATTTGAAAGCACGCAAACCTGTTCCCAAGGTCTCTCAATCCCATCAGTAGTTTTGCCCCCATCCAAAGGCCGGGTTGGAACCATGGCAATTAAATTTGCCGGGCTCTCTTCCTTCTATTTTCCACTTCACAAACATTATAGGTGGTAATATTATGTTTTCACTATGCTCTACATCAACCTACTATAACATGGCTTGGCTAAGTGCATATGTAGGACTTTTCAAGCTTTCTTTACTAGCAAAAGAGCCCGTGCATTACAACGAGAGAGAAAAAAATACAACATGCTTACTAGCAGCCTGTTTTGGATCAAGTGGTGAGAAAATTGCAAATATTGGTTGGTGCTTTTCGTTGAGCCTTCGTGAGGTCCAGAAATATGCCATTTTATTGTTTCCATTCAAAATTTGCGTGCGTGCCGTGGCACCACAAAACAAATTGGAATCATCTGTATCGCAGGCAGTCGATATGCTGACCTAGGGTCTTATGCGTCACCATCTTCGCAAGGAAGCTCCTTTGGAGCACTTTTATGGAGTACCCGCAAACTAATATAAGCTATTCATTCCTCCAAATCTAATGGTTGATATTGACTGGTACTCCAATTCTAGTTTTAAAGTGTACCATCACCAAATATAAGGAAGTATTGTGACCTAAAGATCTAATTTCCCTAACCCTAAGTTCTTGTGAACTGTCGTTTCTATGGTGGCTCGGTAGAAAACCATCTGTTCGCCCGACCAGCGGAAAATGGGTGAGCAGCGATGCCCTGCACCACTGAGAGGCACAAATTGCATGCGAGTAGGCAAGATAAGACTGAGGCGGCGAGCCATGGAGTGGTGGATTACGCACGAATTTACTGTGCCCATCATCAATTTCCTTGCCGAATTCGTTTGCAAAATCTTCCCCGTTTGAATCTCCTAAGCAAGTAGCCTCTTTTGATGTTGTTCTACAATTAGCCCCAAATTAATTTTGTGAAGTACCTACGCAAAGGGGATGCTAACGCCGCTAATGAACACTGTAAAGGGTTGACGGAATCCAGATTACCACACATCCTACAATAGTGATCTTTTTTTTTTTTTGCTTTTGTTAGGGACTGTGTGATTGATTGGTTCCGGGTTGCACGACAATGCCAGTGCCTTCGCGGTGGCGGGTGTGTGCAGTTGATTGGACTGGTGGATTTCGGAAATTAGATTAAATACTGAAATAGCCATGTGAACGAACAGATGGATTTGATCGGTACTCCCACCCTACTCTCCCACCCTACTCTAGGTAGTACTAGGGTGCCATAAAAATGCTTTGCGTGGACTGTATCTAGTCACCAGCTCTGCCATCTCTAGGACCAACTGTCTTAAACACATACGCACTTGACACCCTTTAGTGCCCCTACGCATGTGGTATAGCAGCTGATTGCAGACTAGGATGAGAAGCCAAGGTTGCAGCTAAACTACAACCCAAATCTTAGCCCGGCGTACTCATGGGCTCCATAAGCTGGTAACTGCAATATTATTGCTGCAAGTAGATTTGGTCAAAAGAAATAAATAAACTTTGAATAATAATTTGGCAACCAACACTCACTAGAGGATAATGAGCAGGTCATGCGCACGATTAATTTTAGTAATGAACTTGTAAAGCTGTTGATGTGCCCTTGTGCCGCCTCCGGGGTTGTAACAATGAGATTGTAATACTTCTTATGCATTTAAGTGCATTGGCAGTGATAGGAGAACTCCACAAGGTAGTGTGAGAAAAATAAGTGAAACGTGTATGATAGAAAGTACTTGCAGACCAGACGTGGATCAAGAGCATCCATGAGAGACTGATGTGACACCTGACGTATGGTCAAAGCCAATGAACCATGTTGTTTTTGTGCATTTGTGCAATCTGTAACATTTTTTTATTCTGTTGGTGTAAGCTTTTAACATTAAACACAAATGGTACTAGTTAATTGCAGCTATCCTGACAAAATCTGGCACAAAGGTATTTCCAGCGCCTTGGGCTCCGTTGGACATGCAACATGGGCATGTGAAAGAAACACCGAGGGCTTGTGACGTAGAACGACGGATAGCATAAGCGAGGCAATGTGAAAAAAAAAAGAACCAAACAGCAAAACAGAGCTGCCGAGGCAAGATGTACATGATACATCTACTATGATTGAAGAATGAACAAAACATGTTGACCCACAAATAACCTAGCAATTTGTCCCTGCATACCTGATGTCTCTCAAGCCCACGATTTAAGTTGCTAATATTTTGTCTCCTACCCAATAGTTAGGTTCGAAGCATGGAAATCAACTTCCTTCTCTGTGTATCTTCTTCCACACTTCCACTTGAAAAAACTACTATATATGATGGTTTGATCTATGCTACTCGGCCTCTTATACGTGGCTTGGCTGGATGCATTTTATTAACCACATTGTCCCACTAAATGAAGGGCATTAATCACCTATCATTGCAACAGGCAAGGAGCGCATGGATCTTGAGGATCATTTTCCTTTACTCATATAGGAGTGAAGTTTGCATGCTTAGGCCCTGTTTGTTTGGGCTTTTGCTTCTGCTTTTGCAAGTTTTTCCACTTTGGCCAAAAAGCCATAAAAGCTCCTAAATAGGTGCTTTTGGAGCTTTTATTGCTTTTGGAGCCCCCCAAATAAACAGGGCCTTAGTATTTATGGAGTTTTAGTGCCGAGCTTAGGTTTGTACACCATCTTAGGTTGCTACTACATATTAATTGGATCACGAATAGGATACCCTACACAAGCTCAGTTGTAAGAATTTGAAATGATTTAGTGGGCTGGACAAACATGTTGTGTTTTGAAGCATTCAACTCACTATCAATCACATTTTCTCGAAAAGACACTAATAGTCACATAAAACATTACACTAACCATAGAGCTTTCACATGATGATGATTTAGAACCCTATATCATCTCAGCATTTGCATGGCTATAACAAGCTCATTCAGAAGAAACTATGAAGGGTGAGATACTTATGTAACCCATCTATTTTTCTCATATACCATTGTGCACATTAGTACGCGTTGAAAACAATATGAATACCGTCAAACACTTCAGTCCTAACTAAGTTTTCAATTCCCACAAAAAACATCGAGATTGATTGTATACTTGTCAGATGATAATAAGATATAACAGAGCAATGAACTATTTCTGGATAATTGGTTTTCTTATACCGAACATGTTTCTTCAATTTTGAGATAAATAAAAAACTAGCAATGAGATTCGTGTCCCACGGGTTTACTATTACACGGCACACCTAGCAGTTTTCGGGTGGGCAACTTTGTTTGACAATTGTGCAAGTACCATGTCCGATGTTTGAGCGCTCAACTGGACAAGATGTAATCTCAAAGAATCAAAAAACATAGACGGTATATCTGAAAATAGAGAGCAAATAGAAGCCACTAGCGAATAGTAACACATGCTTCCCTTTTCTCAAAAATCACTTGGCATGCATATTGGCAACAATCCAAAGTAACTTGCTAGAGCTTCCTAACTATTGAAATCCACTGGATGCTTAGTATCTCAAAGACTGGATTATACTTAAATAAAAGAAACATAAATGGCTTGGTTGGCTGGATGCAACTATATACCATGTTTCATAAAATAAAATTCACTTTAGTCTACAAAAATTCTTGCACATGCACGAGCTTGTAAAGCTTTGGTGGCTAGGGTATCCTTTTAATTATTTGTATTTGATGCGGAGTGCACTATTCACTCTCGTTAGAAGAAATAGTAACAAGTAAGCACAATGGAATACCCATTAAATGTAACATGCCACTGGTAACAAATACTTCCTTTTTCTCTCTAAAACCATTGTGCCTTTGTTAGGGATAAGGTTAGGATCAACACACACTCACGACCAGCGATGAACTCGAGCTGTACACATGTGAACTCGTGGAAAACACAAACAGAACGCGCGACGTAAAGAGGAGTTATGTGACTTGCTTAACAATGTCTTTCCTGGGCTTCTTTATTCTATTCCTTCAGCTAACAAACAGAACGCAAAGTCTGTCACGATCCACTTAGAGTGCATGACATCCCAAGTGCAATGAATCATGCCAAACACATCGTGTTTATGACCGATAGCAATACTACCAAAGCTAAGTTATTCTCACATGAACAGACCTCATGTGTAGCAAGAAAATGAGATAACTGAAACCTGGTGCAACAAGATTAGAAGTAGACAACAATCACCTCCCTAAGCTAGGTGCATTTTCTTCAAGATGAGCATGACAGTGCGGTCTCTCATGTCTTAAACTTGACTCTTCTGAGAGGGGTTGTCAGTGTATCAGCTAACTGAGCTTTGGTGCCAACATGTTCAATGCCAATGTCTCCATTCTCCACACACTCTCTGAGAAATTCCGGATCAAGTTTGCAGCACCTCAATTCCCACATAGTGACTGAGTAGACCCAAATCAGTCATACCGAAGATTTGCTTTATCTAAATTTTAAACCTGATAATCTCCTCTACACTTTGTTTCGGTGATAATTAAACTATCTGCATAGATTTTTTCGATAAAGAGTGGGTTTTATTCACTCAAAATGAAGCATCAAGAGGATACAAGCATAAAGAGAACACACCCGACCTCTCCATAGTTAGGATGCACACAACCAACACCAACAAACGCACACACCAAAAAACATGTCAACAAATAGCAAAGTCATACAAGACTTTTCTTGGTTTTCAGTTATAATTAAACTATCTACATAGATGCCCACCAATAAGCTCGCCTTTCCTTAGCTTGTCTTGTAAACTGCATGGTCTACTGGATACTTTTCAAAACCCAAAGTGACTAGTGTCATGTCCAGTTTTTCATTCCAGACTCGGTTTGGGGATACGCCAAGATGAGGGGGTCCTATCATTCCGACTCCTGAGATTCAATGTTTATGGGGTGTTTGGTCTGTGAGTTCTAGGTGACGTGTTTCTGTTTTGATTTGGTGGATTTTTAGGGTTATGGTTGTTGCACAAGCGACAAGCGCTACAGTATGGTCTTGCATTGGCGAGCATGGTGCGGTCTGTCTGTATATATATTAGGAGTGGTGTCTCACAATTTTTTCTATTGTTGTTGTTTGTCTGTGTTTGTTAACATGAGTCCCTCGATTTCTTTATTTGTCTGTTGCCTATGTCTTTGTTCTCTTGTATATGGCTAACCCCAATACAAGAACACTGACACAACCTTAAGATGATTACTCCACTTCAAAACAATAGCCACAACGTTATTAGCTGAATACATGAAAAATGGGTAATTACCAGAGAAACATTGGAGGAAAGTAGCACGGCAAAGCACGCATACACTTCTAGTATGGATGGTTGATGAGCCGTTTTTTCTCCATTCTCTCTACTTTGCCCCCGGTATACACGAAACAAATAAGCTGCCACTAAATGTCCGTGTGTTCCTATGAAATCATGGGCCCGAAAACGTTACGGGGGATCCCTAGTCGGTGTTTTCTTTGAATGAAACGCCAGCATAGAGAGATTTCATTCGAAATAATTTTCCTACAGTTTTCTTCCATACTAAATGAGGACTAAAACTCTAGAAAAAACTTCAATGGGAGATATGCCCCCATTCCCCCCACTCCCCCGGCACACTGCCTGGAAACGGACAACACCGAGGGCACTCTCCCTTGCGAACCCCCAGAAGGCGGGTACTCCTTTATAGAAGTAATATGGTTTTTAGCATGATTTCTAAAACTACATATTTAGGTATATGTACTTTCTAAAGACAAGATTAAGATATAACCCATTGTACATGACTTATCTAAATTAGTAGTGTCTATACATCATGCACCTGAAACTTTTGTTTGCACTAGTCACTTTCGTTCTGAATAGTTAGATCGTCACCATACGACTGAAAATAGATTGTACACTGTTCGTCTTCAAGCTCCCTCTTCTTCTTCCTCATGTAACCACCAACCTACCCAACCCTAACAGCATGCCTTCGCCTCCCGTGGCCGGCGGCAATGGCCGCATCGGGGCCACACCTGAAGGAAATATGCCCAAGACACTAGTAGAAAAAACCCCATTCGTCCCGGTTAATAAGAGTCTTTTGTCCCGGTTTGTGAACCGGGACTAAAGGGTCGTTACTAATGCCCTAACCCTTTAGTCCCGGTTCTTACACGAACCGGGACAGACGGGCCTCCACGTAGCCGGTGCGCCGAGCCCAGGCAGGAGGGCCTTTGGTCCCGGTTGGTGGCACCAACCGAGACCAATAGGCATCCACGCGTCAGCATTTCAGGGGCTGGGGTTTTTGTTTTTTTTTGAAGGGGGGGGGTTGGGGGTTTAATTTAGGTGATTCATATATTGTGTTAGCTAGCTAATTAATAGAGAGAAGTGTCCTCTCTTATGTCCGTGCTTGGACGACGCTATTGTTGGGTTTCGTAGTAATTTCAAAAAATTTCCTACGCACACGCAAGATCATGGTGATGCATAGCAACGAGAGGGGGAGAGTGTGATCTACGTACCCTTGTAGATCGACAAAGGAAGCGTTAACTTGGTTGATGTAGTCGTACGTCTCCACGGCCCGACCGATCAAGCACCGAAACTACGGCACCTCCGAGTTCTAGCACACGTTCAGCTCGATGACGATCCCCGGACTCCGATCCAGCAAAGTGTCGGGGAAGAGTTCCGTCAGCACGACGGCGTGGTGACGATCTTGATGTTCTACCGTCGCAGGGCTTCGCCTAAGCACCGCTACAATATTATCGAGGACTATGGTGGAAGGGGGCACCGCACACGGCTAAGAATATGATCACGTGGATCAACTTGTGTCTCTAGGGGTGCCCCGTGCCTCCGTATATAAAGGCTCAAAGGGGGGGGGCTGGCCGGCCAAGAGGTGGCGCGCCAGGAGGAGTCCTACTCCTTCCGGGAGTAGGACTCCCCCCCTTTCCTAGTTGGAATAGGATTCGCGGAGGGGGGGGGAGAGGAGAGAGAGGAGGAAGGGGGGTCGGCCCTCTCTCCTTGTCCTATTCGGACCAAGGGGGGAGGGGCGCGCGGCCCATCTCTGGCCACCTCTCCTCTCTTCCACTAAGGCCCACTAAGGCCCATATACTTCCCGGGGGGTTCCGGTAACCTCCCGGTACTCCGGTAAAATCCCGATTTCACCCGGAACACTTCCGATATTCAAACATAGGCATCCAATATATCAATCTTTATGTCTCGACCATTTCGAGACTCCTCGTCATGTCCGTGATCACATCCGGGACTCCGAACAAACTTCGGTATATCAAAATGCATAAACTCATAATATAACTGTCATCGTAACCTTAAGCGTGCGGACCCTACGGGTTCGAGAACAATGTAGACATGACCGAGACACGTCTCTGGTCAATAACCAATAGCGGAACCTGGATGCTCATATTGGCTCCTACATATTCTACGAAGATCTTTTATCGGTCAGACCGCATAACAACATACGTTGTTCCCTTTGTCATCGGTATGTTACTTGCCCGAGATTCGATCGTCGGTATCCCATACCTAGTTCAATCTCGTTACCGGCAAGTCTCTTTACTCGTTCCGTCATACATCATCCCGCAACTAACTCATTAGTTGCAATGCTTGCAAGGCTTCAGTGATGTGCATTACCGAGAGGGCCCAGAGATACCTCTCCGACAATCGGAGTGACAAATCCTAATCTCGAAATACGCCAACCCAACATGTACCTTTGGAGACACCTGTAGAGCTCCTTTATAATCACCCAGTTACGTTGTGACGTTTGGTAGCACGCAAAGTGTTCCTCCGGCAAACGGGAGTTGCATAATCTCATAGTCATAGGAACATGTATAAGTCATGAAGAAAGCAATAGCAACATACTAAACGATCGGGTGCTAAGCTAATGGAATGGGTCATGTCAATCAGATCATTCAACTAATGATGTGATCCCGTTAATCAAATGACAACTCTTTGTCCATGGTTAGGAAACATAACCATCTTTGATTAACGAGCTAGTCAAGTAGAGGCATACTAGTGACACTCTGTTTGTCTATGTATTCACACATGTATTATGTTTCCGGTTAATACAATTCTAGCATGAATAATAAACTTTTATCATGATATAAGGAAATAAATAATAACTTTATTATTGCCTCTAGGGCATATTTCCTTCAGTCTCCCACTTGCACTAGAGTCAATAATCTAGATCACATCACCATGTGATTATCATCGATAGTTCACATCATCATGTGATTAACACCCATAGTTCACATCGCCATGTGACCAACACCCAAAGGGTTTACTAGATTCAGTAATCTAGTTCACATCGCTATGTGATTAACACCCAAGTAGTACTAAGGTGTGATCTTGTTTTGCTTGTGAGAGAATTTTAGTCAACGGGTTTGCCATATTCAGATCCGTATGTATTTTGCAAATATCTATGTCAACAATGCTCTGCACGGAGCTACTCTAGCTAATTGCTCCCACTTTCAATATGTATCCAGATTGAGACTTAAAGTTATCTAGATCAGTGTCAAAACATGCATCGATGTAACTCTTTACGACGAACCTTTTGTCACCTCCATAATCGAGAAACATATCCTTATTCCACTAAGGATAATTTTGACCGCTGTCCAGTGATCTACTCCTAGATCACTATTGTACTCCCTTGCCAAAATCAGTGTAGGGTATACAATAGATCTAGTACACAGCATGGCATACTTTATAGAACCTATGGCTGAGGCATAGGGAATGACTTTCATTCTCTTTCTATCTTCTGCCGTGGTCGGGCTTTGAGTCTTACTCAATTTCATACCTTGTAACACAGGTAAGAACCCTTTCTATGACTGTTCCATTTTGAACTACTTCAAAATCTTGTCAAGGTATGAACTCATTGAAAAAAACTTATCAAGCGTCTTGATCTATCAATATAGATCTTGATGCTCAATATGTAAGCAGCTTCACCGAGGTCTTTCTTTGAAAAACTCCTTTCAAACACTCCTTTATGCTTTGCAGAATAATTCTACATTATTTCCGATCAACAATATGTCATTCACATATACTTATCAGAAATGTTGTAGTGCTCCCACTCACTTTCTTGTAAATACAGGCTTCACCGCAAGTCTGTATAAATCTATATGCTTTGATCATACTATCAAAGCGTTTATTCCAACTCCGAGATGCTTGCACCAGTCCATAGATGGATCGCTGGAGCTTGCTTATTTTGTTAGCACCTTTAGGATTGACAAAACCTTCTGGTTGCATCATATACAACTCTTTCTTTAAGAAATCCATTAAGGATTGCAGTTTTGTTATCCATTTGCCAGATTTCATAAAATGCGGCAATTGCTAACATGATTTGGACAGACTTTTAAGCACCGATACGAGTGAGAAAATCTCATCGTAGTCAACACCTTGAACTTTGTCGAAAACCTTTTGCGACAATTCTAGCTTTGTAGATAGTAAAACTACTATCAGCGTCCGTCTTCCTCTTGAAGATCCATTTATTTTCTATAGCTTGCCGATCATCAGGCAAGTCAACCAAAGTCCATACTTTGTGGTCATACATGGATCCCATCTCAGATTTCATGGCTTCAAGCCATTTTGCGGAATCTGGGCTCACCATCGATTCTTCATAGTTCGTAGGTTCATCATGATCTAGCAGCATGACTTCCAGAACAGGATTACCGTACCACTCTGGTGCGGATCTCACTCTGGTTGATCTACGAGATTCAGTAGTATCTTGTCCTGAAGTTTCATGATCATTATCATTAGCTTCCTCACTAATTGGTGTAGGTGTCATAGAAACAGTTTTCTGTGATGCACTACTTTTCAATAAGGGAGCAGGTACAGTTACCTCGTCAAGTTCTACTTTCCTCCCACTCACTTCTTTCGAGAGAAACTCCTTCTCTGGAAAGGATCCATTCTTAGTAACGAATGTCTTGCCTTCGGATCTGTGATAGAAGGTGTACCCAATAGTCTCCTTTGGGTATCCTATGAAGACATATTTCTCCGATTTGGGTTTGAGCTTATCAGGATGAAACTTTTCATATAAGCATCACAATCCCAAACTTTAAGAAACGACAACTTTGGTTTCTTGCCAAACCACAATTCAGATTGTGTCGTCTCAACAGACTTAGATGGTGCCCTTTTAAACATGAATGCAGCTGTCTTTAATGCATAACCCCAAAATGATAGTGGTAGATCGGTAAGAGACATCATAGGTCGCACCATATCTAATAAAGTACGGTTATGACGTTCGGACACACCATTATGCTGTGGTGTTCCAGGTGGCGTGAGTAGTGAAACTATTTCACATTGTTTTAACTGAAGACCAAACTCATAACTCAAATACTCTTCTCCATGATCAGATCGTAGAAACTTTATTTTCTTATTATGATGATTTTACACTTCACTCTGAAATTCTTTGAACTTTTCAAAAGTTTCAGACTTACATTTCATCAAGTAGATATACTCATATCTGCTCAAATCATCTGTGAAGATCAGAAAATAATGATACCTGTCGCGAGTCTCAATATTCATCGGACCACATACATCAGTATGTATGATTTCCAACAAATTTGTTGCTCGCTCCATTGTTCCGAAGAACGGAGTCTTAGTCATCTTGCCCATGAGGCATGGTTCGCAAGCATCAACTGATTCATAATCAAGTGATTCCAAAAGCCCATCAGCATGGAGTTTCTTCATGCGCTTTACACCAATATGACCTAAACAGCAGTGCCACAAATAAGTTGCACTATCATTATTAACTTTGCATCTTTTGGTTTCAATATTATGATTATGTGTATTACTACGATCGAGATCCAACGAACTATTTTCATTGGGTGTGTGACCATATAAGGTTTTATTCATGTAAACAGAACAACAATTTATTCTCTTACTTAAATGAATAACCGTATTACAATAAACATGATCAAATCATATTCATGCTCAACGCAAACACCAAATAACACTTATTTAGGTTCAACACTAATCCCAAAAGTATAGGGAGTGTGCGATGATGATCATATCAATTTTGGAACCACTTCCAACACACATCGTCACTTCACCCTTAACTAGTCTCTGTTTATTCTGCAACTCCCGTTTCGAGTTACTAATCTTAGCAACTGAACTAGTATCTATTACTGAGGGGTTGCTATAAACACTAGTAAAGTACACATCAATAACATGTATATCAAATATACTTATGTTCACTTTGCCATCCTTCTTATCCGCCAATCACTTGGGGTAGTTCTGCTTCCAGTGACCAGTCCCTTTGCAGTAGAAACACTTAGTCTCAGGCTTAGGATCAGACTTGGGCTTCTTCACTTGAGCAGCAACTTGCTTGCCGTTCTTCTTGAAGTTTCCCTTCTTCCCTTGCCCTTTTCTTGAAACTAGTGGTCTTGTCAACCATCAACACTTGATGTTTTTCTTGATTTCTACCTTCGTTGATTTCAGCATCATGAAGAGCTCGGGAGTTGTTTCTGTTATCCCTTGCATATTATAGTTCATCACGAAGTTCTACTAACTTGGTGATGGTGACTAGAGAATTCTGTCAATCACTATCTTATCTGGAAGATTAACTCCCACTTGATTCAAGCGATTGTAGTACCCAGACAATCTGAGCACATGCTCACTAGTTGAGCGATTCTCCTCCATCTTTTAGCTATAGTACTTGTTGGAGACTTCATATCTCTCAACTCGGGTATTTGCTTGAAATATTAACTTCAACTCCTGGAACATCTCATATGGTCCATGACGTTCAAAACGTCTTTGAAGTCCCGATTCTAAGCCATTTAAGTATGGTGCACTAAACTATCAAGTAGTCATCATATTGAGCTAGCCAAACGTTCATAACGTCTGCATCTGCTCCTGCAATAGGTCTGTCACCTAGCGGTGCATCAAGGACATAATTCTTCTGTGCAGCAATGAGGATAAACCTCAGATCACGGATCCAATCCGCATCATTGCTACTAACATCTTTCAACATAATTTTCTCTAGGAACATATCAAAATAAACACAGGGAAGCAACAACACGAGCTATTGATCTATAACATAATTTGCAAAATACTACCAGGACTAAGTTCATGATAAACTTAAGTTCAATTTAATCATATTACTTAAAGAACTCCCACTTAGATAGACATCCCTCTAATCCTCTAAGTGATTACGTGATCCAAGTCAACTAAACTATGTCCGATCATCACGTGAGATGGAGTAGTTTCATTGGTGAACATCACTATGTTGATCATATCTACTATATGATTCACGCTCGACCTTTCGGTCTCCGTGTTCCGAGGCCATATCTGTATATGCTTGGCTCGTCAAGTATAACCTGAGTATTCCGAGTGTGCAACTGTTTTGCACCCATTGTATTTGAACGTAGAGCCTATCACACCCGATCATCACATGGTGTCTCAGCACGAAGAACTTTTGCAACGGTGCATACTCAGGGAGAACACTTCTTGATAATTTAGTGAGAGATCATCTTATAGTGCTACCGTCAATCAAAGCAAGATAAGATGCATAAATGATAAACATCACATGCAATCAATATAAGTGATATGATATGGCCATCATTATCTTGTGCTTGTGATCTCCATCTCCGAAGCACCGTCATGATCACCATCGTCACCGGCGCGACACCTTGATCTCCATCGTAGCATCATTGTCGTCTCGCCAATCTTATGCTTCCACGATTATCGCTACCGCTTAGTGATAAAGTAAAGCATTACAACGCGATTGCATTGCATACAATAAAGCGACAACCATATGGCTCTTGCCAGTTGCCGATAACTCGGTTACAAAACATGATCATCTCATACAATAAAATTTAGCATCATGTCTTGACCATATCACATCACAACATGCCCTGCAAAAACAAGTTAGACGTCCTCTACTTTGTTGTTGCAAGTTTTACGTGGCTGCTACGGGCTTAAGCAAGAACCAATCTTACCTACGCATCAAAACCACAACGATAGTTTGTCAAGTTGGTGTTGTTTTAACCTTCGCAAGGACCGGGTGTAGCCACACTCGGTTCAACTAAAGTTGGAGAAACTGTCACCCGCTAGCCACCTTTGTGCAAAGCACGTCGGGAGAACCGGTCTCGCGTAAGCGTACGCGTAATGTCGGTCCGGGCCGCTTCGTCCAACAATACCGCCGAACCAAAGTATGACATGCTGGTAAGCAGTATGACTTATATCGCCCACAACTCACTTGTGTTCTACTCGTGCATATAACATCAACACATAAAACCTAGGCTCGGATGCCACTGTTGGGTTTCGTAGTAATTTCAAAAAAATTCCTACGCACACGCAAGATCATGGTGATGCATAGCAACGAGAGGGGGAGAGTGTGATCTACATACCCTTGTAGATCGACAACGGAAGCGTTAACTTGGTTGATGTAGTTGTACGTCTCCACGGCCCGACCGATCAAGCACCGAAACTACGGCACCTCCGAGTTCTAGCACACGTTCAGCTCGATGACGATCCCCGGACTCTGATCCAGCAAAGTGTCGGGGAAGAGTTCCGTCAGCACGACGGCGCGGTGACGATCTTGATGTTCTACCGTCGCAGGGCTTCGCCTAAGCACCGCTACAATATTATCGAGGACTATGGTGGAAGGGGGCACCGCACACGGCTAAGAATATGATCACGTGGATCAACTTGTGTCTCTAAGGGTGCCCCGTGCCTCCGTATATAAAGGCTCAAAGGGGGGGCTGGCCGGCCAAGAGGTGGCGCGCCAGGAGGAGTCCTATTCCTTCCGGGAGTAGGACTCCCCCCTTTCCTAGTTGGAATAGGATTCACGGAGGGGGGGAAGAGGAGAGAGAGGAGGAAGGGGGGCCGGCCCCCTCTCCTTGTCCTATTCGGACCAAGGGGGGGAGGGGCGCGCGGCCCATCTCTGGACACCTCTCCTCTCTTCCACTAAGGCCCACTAAGGCCCATATACTTCCCGGGGGGTTCCGGTAACCTCCCGGTACTCCGGTAAAATCCCGATTTCACCCAGAACACTTCCGATATCCAAACATAGGCTTCCAGTATATCAATATTTATGTCTCGACCATTTCGAGACTCCTCGTCATGTCCGTGATCACATCCGGGACTCCGAACAAACTTCGGTATATCAAAATGCATAAACTCGTAATATAACTGTCATCGTAACCTTAAGCGTGCGGACCCTACGGGTTCGAGAACAATGTAGACATGACCGAGACACGTCTCTGGTCAATAACCAATAGCGGAACCTGGATGCTCATATTGGCTCCTACATATTCTACGAAAATCTTTTATCGGTCAGACCGCATAACAACATACGTTGTTCCCTTTGTCATCGGTATGTTACTTGCCCGAGATTCGATCGTCGGTATCCCATACCTAGTTCAATCTTGTTACCGGCAAGTCTCTTTACTCGTTCCGTAATACATCATCCCGCAACTAACTCATTAGTTGCAATGCTTGCAAGGCTTCAGTGATGTGCATTACCGAGAGGGCCCAGAGATACCTCTCCGACAATCGGAGTGACAAATCCTAATCTCGAAATACGCCAACCCAACATGTACCTTTGGAGACACCTGTAGAGCTCCTTTATAATCACCCAGTTACGTTGTGACGTTTGGTAGCACGCAAAGTGTTCCTCTGGCAAACGGGAGTTGCATAATCTCATAGTCATAGGAACATGTATAAGTCATGAAGAAAGCAATAGCAACATACTAAACGATCGGGTGCTAAGCTAATGGAATGGGTCATGTCAATCAGATCATTCAACTAATGATGTGATCCCGTTAATCAAATGACAACTCTTTGTCCATGGTTAGGAAACATAACCATCTTTGATTAACGAGCTAGTCAAGTAGAGGCATGCTAGTGACACTCTGTTTGTCTATGTATTCACACATGTATTATGTTTCCGGTTAATACAATTCTAGCATGAATAATAAACTTTTATCATGATATAAGGAAATAAATAATAATTTTATTATTGCCTCTAGGGCATATTTCCTTCAGCTATATATACGTATATATAGAGAGGACTAGACACGCTAGCTAGTAAGCAAATAAAGGAAACAGAAGATCGTCATGAACATATGCATACAGAGAGAAGTGATATCGACCACCTCTCCTTCTCCGAGAGATTGGACGAACAACAAGTTCTCGTATATCTATCCGACACTACCGGCTACATATATACAATAATTATCTCTTACAATATAATCTCCTAATTATATATGCGCACAGGGTCCACATAGTATTCTCTGTCTTCAGCGATCACATGGTCAAGGAAGAATGCCGCCAATTCCCCTTGAATTGCTCGCATACGATCTGGTGCTAGGAGTTCATCCCGCATCTGAAACATCTAATTTGAACAAGGGGGATCAATATATATATATATATGTATATATATGAATAAATGAAACTCAACACAAATGATGGTAATAAAATAAAATTGTGAATATTATTGCTTACACACTTCATATTGTTCGTCAGAGTACCCTCGTTCACAGGTCGTGTGGCGGATGGACTCGCAAACTTAGTATCCACAGTAATTATTCCCGGCTTCCTGCCACAACCACTTTACAAGAAATAGAGGTCAATCAAACTGATAAGCAAGCATGCTATAAATGGTATTGATGAAACTAGCGCTTGAATCACTAGGAGATGCGTGGAACATGTTACTATAGTACTTACTTTCTGGTGTCTAAATTGCAGCTTCTTCGGCAGTCCCGGAGCTTTTTTGGTGAATTTTCTCCAAACCCTGTCAGACAAAGAAAACAATTACTTGATATATCAGGAAATGAACAAAGTTGCTGATATGGTGGATAATGATCGATTTAGCTTACTTCTCGATCATTTGAGTCATGTCCGCATAGTCCTGGAGATCTTTTCGTCTCGAGTCTAAGACGGTTACTAGTCCCTGCTCAAGCTTAATCTCTAGGAGAATATAGTGGAAGTTGCGCACGCAAGCATAACTCATCAATTACATTACTATAACCTGGACTAATAAGGGAAACCGAATATGCACAAGACAATAACACTCACTTGAAGTTGTAAGGAAAGAGCATTATATCTTTGTTTTCATTTATTACCAACGATCGTAGCAATTTGGCCTCGGTATCTTCGGCACGATATTTAACCTCAGTTGCATCTATGAGATTTGTGTTAATGAACCCAATATCACCGATTTATCTTTTCTTCAATTTGGCGATCTTCAATCTGCATAATATAATGAGGATAATTATAAATACATGCAATGAAAGAGCTGACCTATATAGAGAGACTTAATGACAGAAGTAGTACTACTTACAGACAGTAGCAAGTGACTGTTGCTTTATCGAGGGCCTTTTGATTGAAAAACTGGAAGAACTCCTCAAATGGAACATTCAACAGTTCAATTCCAACGAGGTCATGCTCCTCTCTAACTCTCAGCGTCAAAGTATTCCTCCCCCCCAGACTCTCTGCAGGTTTTCATGTACCAATCATGGAATCTTCGCATCATCGTTGTTAGAGATCTTTCATCTTTGACGAGAGACTTCCCGTACTCGCATTTGTGTTCCTCCACCTCCCAGAAATCATAATGTACATCGTCGGGCAGGTAATCTCCAAGATTGCTATAACCGGGCACCATCCTCGGATCATTAGTAGGCACCTTGAGCGGGGGGGCACGATTGGTTCGCTTGTTCGCCGAGCTGGGGAATTTTTTTCCCAGCTCGTCGTTCTATTAACCTTTGATCACCGACATTACTTCCCGACCGCTCCGCTTTGACAAATGACTTTGCAATAATGCGCTCATAGTTGCCTTTCGGCGGAGATTTTGCTGGTTTTTTCAGGGCAGCCACAGTGCGCTTCGCTTTCACCGGATCTACCTTCTCCTCCGGAGGTGGATGTTTCTTTGCTTTCACCCCTTCAAAGAAGTTCCTTACTTCGGCTCGCGCGATCTTGGTGTTCTCCTCCGGGGTCCTCTCCTATGGTAACTTCTATGGAGTCTTTAGAGAAGGACAAAATCTGTATTGCCTCCCGCCTCTGGCTGTACTGCTAGACGCTGGCAGAGCAGACGGAGCGGCTGCGGCTGTCTTCTTTCCTTGCTTACGAGGCGGAGGAGAAGGACTACGACGCGCCGGAGCAGCCGAAGCGGTGGCGGTTCTCTTCCGCCCTTGCTGACGAGGCAGAGAAGGAGGAGGCTGGCTGCTCGGGCGCGCCGGCGCGGGCGGAGAAGGAGGCGGAGTGCCGCCACGCACCTGAGAAGGAGGCGGAGTGCCCTGATCACTCGCCGGAGGAGGAGGCGGAGTGCCCTGACTCGCCAGAGGAGGAGGAGGAGGCGGAGGCGTCTAGTTCAGAAGCTTGATGAGCTCCTTCCGCCATAAGCATGGAGTCAATAGACAAGAACCCAGCCAAGTCTCCCCTTCACCGGTAGGGTAGTCAAGCTGGAGGTCCTCAAATCCCTCCATTATTTCGTCCACCATCACCCTGGCATATCCTTCTGGAATCGGACTACAGTGAAAAGTTGCGCCGGGTTCAGTAGGTCGAACAGAGCCGACAATCGCCTTGACTTTGAAGTTCTGCCATTGCGTCATAAGGTGGCAATGTTGAGACTCCGTGATAGCATCCACGGGGTAGCTAGCACGAGCCGTCAAGACATGCTCCGGCTGAAGCAGCTCGGTGGAAGCCACGCTGCTTCTCCGCTGAGATGGTGGGGTAGCTTCGGGGGTAGTTTCGGCAGGTTGCTTGCTGCGAGCTACTTCTCGTTCCTCTAGCGCTTGAACCCATTCATGCAGCGTCTGAATTTGGGCATGCTCCACTTTTTTCCTCCTCTCCTGGCATTTGTAACCGCCTGCGTCAGGAAAACCAGCCTTCCACGAAACGGAGCCTGGCGTGCCTCGTGTCCATCCAAGGTGCTCAGGATTCCCGAGGGCCATTGTGAGCTCGTCGTTCTCTCTGTCTGGAACGAACGTCCCTTGCTGCGCTGCATCGATATAGTGCTTTAGCCTCTTGACTGGTATGTTCATTTGCTCGTCCGTCCAAACGCATTTCCCTGATACAGGGTCCAAGGTTCCGCCAGCCCCGAAGAACTAAGTCCGGCAACGGTCTGGAAAGATCATTGTCTCTGGTTCGATCCCTTTATCAAGCAGATCTTTCTCAGCCTTGGCCCACTTAGGCCGGGCTTTGAGGTAGCCACCTGACCCCGTGCGATGGTGAAGCTTCTTCTTTACAGCATTTTTCTTGTTTCTCGCCGACATCTTCTTACTCTTTTCCGATGTCTTGTAGGCCACAAATGCGGGCCAGTGATCTCTGATCTTCTCATATCTGCCGATGAATTCTGGTGTCTCTTCTTTGTCGACAAACATTTTCAGCTCATTCTTCCACCTCCTGAATAGGTCTGCCATCTTCTTAAGAGCATGAGACTTGATTAATTGCTCTTTAACTGGCTTCTCCGGATCCTCCTCTGGCGGTAGGGTGAAATTTGCCTTCAGCTCAGTCCAAAGATCATCTTTCTGCTAGTGAGAGGAAATAATAAAGTTATTATTTATTTCCTCGTATCATGATAAATGTTTATTATTCATGATAGAATTGTATTAACCGGAAACTTAGTACATGTGTGAATACATAGACAAACAGAGTGTCACTAGTATGCCTCTACTTGACTAGCTCATTAATCAAAGATGGTTAAGTTTCCTAACCATATACATGAGTTGTCATTTGATTAACGGGATCACATCATTAGGAGAATGATGTGATTGACTTGACCCATTCCGTTAGCTTAGCACTTGATCATTTAGTTTACTGCTATTGCTTTCTTCATGACTTATACATGTTCCTATGACTATGAGGTTATGCAACTCCCGATTACCGGAGGAACACTTTGTGTTCTACCAAACGTCACAACGTAACTGGGTGATTATAAAGGTGCTCTACAGGTGTCTCCGATGGTACTTGTTGAGTTGGCATAGATCAAGATTAGGATTTGTCACTCCGATTGTCGGAGAGGTAGCTCTGGGACCTCTCGGTAATGCACATCACTATAATGATGTGATCCCTGGGACCTCTCTGGGACCTCTCGAGAATGATGGGACCTCTGGGACCTCTGGAACCTCTGGGACCTCTCGGTCATGTCTACGTAGTTCTCGAACCCGTAGGGTCCGCACACTTAACGTTCAGCGACGATTTGTATTATGAGTTTATGTGATTTGATGTACCGAAGGTTGTTCGGAGTCCCGGATAAGATCACCGACATGACGAGGAGTCTCGAAATGGTCGAGACGTAAAGATCTATATATTGGATGACTATGTTTGGACATCGGAAGGGTTCCGAGTGGTTCGGGCATTTTTCCGGAGTACAGGGAGGTTACCGGAACCCCCCGGGAGAAGTTATGGGCCTTATGGGCCATAAGAAGGAAGCACACCAGCCCACAAGGGGCAGGTGCGCCCCCCTTTGGGCATGAGGCCGAATAGGAATAGGTTTGGGGGTGCGGCCCCCCTTTCCTTCTCTCCTACTCCTCCTTCCCTTCCTCTCCTACTCCAACTAGGGAAAGGGGGAATCCTACTCTCGGTGGGAGTAGGACTCCCCTAGGGCGCGCCATAGAGAGGGCCGGCCCCTCCCCTCCTCCACTCCTTTATATACGGCGGAGGGGGGCATCCCATAGACACACAAGTTGATCATTGACCCCTTAGCCGTGTTCGGTGCCCCCCTCCACCATAATCCACCTCGATCATATCGTAGCGGTGCTTAGGCGAAGCCCTGCGTCGGTAGCAACATCATCACCGTCAACACGCTGTCGTGCTGACGGAACTCTCCCGTGAAGCTCTGCTGGATCGGAGTTCGTGGGACGTCATCGAGCTGAACGTGTGCTGAACTCGGAGGTGCCGTGCGTTCGTTACTTGGATCGGTCGGATCATGAAGACGTTCGACTACATCAAAAACGTTCTCATAACGCTTCCTCTTACGGTCTACGAGGGCACGTGGACGATACTCTTCCCTCTCGTTGCTATGCATCACCATGATCTTGCGTGTGCGTAGTAAATTTTTTGAAATTACTACGTTCCCCAACAACACCCTGAAGGAAATATGCCCTAGAGGCAATAATAAAGTTGTTGTTTATATTTCCTTATATCATGATAAATGTTTATTATTCATGCTAGAATTGTATTAACCGTAAACTTAGTACATGTGTGAATACATAGACAAACAAAGTGTCCCTAATATGCCTCTACTTGACTAGCTTGGTTAAGTTTCCTAGCCATAGACATGTGTTGTCATTTGATGAATGGGATCACATCATTAGAGAATGATGTGATGGACAAGACCCATCCGTTAGCTTAGCACTATGATCGTTTAGTTTATTGTCATTGCTTTCTTCATGACTTATACATGTTCCTCAGACTATGAGAATATGCAACTCCCGAATACCGCAGGAACACCTTGTGTGCTATCAAACTCCACAACGTAACTGGGTGATTATAAAGATGCTCTACAGGTGTCTCCGATGCTATTTGTTGAGTTGGCATAGATCGAGATTAGTATTTGTCACTCCGTGTATCGGAGAGGTATCTCTGGGCCCTCTCGGTAATGCACATCACTATGAGCCTTGCAAGCAATGTGACTAATGAGTTAGTCACGGGTTGATGTATTACGGATCGAGTAAAGAGATTTTCCGGTAACGAGATTGAACTAGGTATGATGACTACCGATGATCGAATCTCGGGCAAGTAACTTACCGATGACAAAGGGAACAACGTATGTTGTTATGCGGTTTGACCGATAAGGATCTTCGTATAATATGTAGGAATCAATATGTGCATCCAGGTTCCGCTATTGGTTATTGACAGCAGATGTGTCTCGGTTATGTCTACATAGTTCTCGAACCCGTAGGGTCCGCACGCTTGACGTTCGATGATGATTTATATTATGAATTATGTGATTTGATGTGCCGAAGGTTGTTCAGAGTCCCGGATGAGATCACGGACATGACGAGGAGTCTCGAAATGGTCGAGACATAAAGATTGATATATTGGACCATATTATTTGTACATCCGAAGTGTTCTGGATGGTTTCGGGTAAAACCGGAGTGCGGAGGGGTTACCGAAACCCCCGGGGGAACTAATGGGCCACCGTGGGTCTTAGTGGAGAGAGAGGAGGGCAGCCAGGGCAGGCCGCCCCCTCCCCTGCAGTCCGAATTGGACAAGGGAAGGTGGGCGCCGCCCTCCTTTCCTTCTCCCTCTCTCCCTCTTCACTACTAGGGAAAACCCTAGTAGTAGCGCGGGTAATTTCCTAGCAGTAGCGCAGGGGCCTGCGCTACTGCTAGGGCGCTACAGCTAACTTTTAGCAGTAGCGCGGTTGACACCCGCGCTACTACTACTTAGTTGTAGCGCGGGTCAGGGCCCCGTGCTACTACTAACTAATTAAGAATTTAAAAAATTCCATCCATGGCAGCTGCTTCTGCTGGGCGTCATCGTCCTCTCCATCCATGACTGCTACTGGTCCTGGAGGGGATGAAGTTGTCCATGGTGATACACCTCTCCTTTGTTGCTGCTACAAAAAAAGAGACAAGGATTAGAAGAGGAAGAGAGAGATATAGAGGAGTAGGTGCAGCAACTCACCGGTGGCCGCCGGAGTTGGAGCCGAAACCCTAGATGACGCCATGGATGGCGCTCTGCCTGATCTGGAAGATGAAGAGAGAGAGAGAGAGAGAGAGAGAGAGAGAGAGAGAGAGATTGAGAGGGGTAGGAAGAACAACTCGCCTGTGGTTGTGTCCATGGCGGATCTGGCCGCCGCCATGGATGGCGCTCTGCCTGATCTCCCTCTCCTTCCAACATTAGAGAAGGGGGAGGAAGGAGGGGGAGGGGGCTGCGGTGGGTGTGGAGGTCACCGGATTTGGGGGAGGCATGAGGTGCGAGGCCGGTGGTGGTGGATGAGGAAGGGAATCGCGGGTAGGAGGGAGAAGCGGAATGGGAGAGCCTATATATGAAGAGAGGGCAGAGAGTGAGAGAGAGAGAGGAAGGATTCGACCGAGGATATGGAGACTTCACCTACCTTGTACTTAGTAGTAGCGAGGGGTATAAACCCGCGCTACTACTATAGACATGCCATAGTAGTAGCGAGGGGTATGAACCCGCGCTACTACTATCAACTTAGTAGCAGCGAGGGGTAAAAAACCGCGCTACTAGTAAGTAGCAGCAGCGAGGGGTATAAACCAGCGCTACTAGTAAGCGCCTGTCTATAAGCTTTTCCCTAGTAGTGCTTCTTCCTTCCCCCTCTCTCCCTCTTGGTGGAATCCTACTAGAACTTAGGAGTCCTAGTAGGACTCCCCTCCTTGGGCGCGCCCCCTAGGGCCGGCCGGCCTCCTCCTTCCCTCCTTTATATACGGGGGAGGGGGGCACCCCATAGACACACAAGTTGATCTTTTAGCCGTGTGCGGTGTCCCCCTTCACAGTTACGCACCTCGGTCATATCGTTGTAGTGCTTAGGCGAAGCCCTGCGTCGGTAACTTCATCATCACCGTCACCACGTCGTCGTGCTGACGGAACTCTCCCTCGGCCTCAACTGGATCAAGGGTTCGAGGGACGTCACTGAGCTGAACGTGTGCAGATCACGGAGGTGCCGTACGTTCGGTACTTGGATCAGTTGGATCGCGAAGACGTTCGACTACATCAACCTCGTTAGTAAGGCTTCCGCTTTCGGTCTACGAGGGTACGTAGATACACTCTCCCCTCTTGTTGCTATGCATCTCCTAAATAGATCTTGTATGATCGTAGGTAAAAAAATTGAAATACTGCGTTCCCCAACACGCCCTCCCCTTGACCTTCCCCCACCGCCGTTCTTGTCGGTATGCCACCCTTCCCTCGGCTTCCCCACCATCGTTCTAGCCGCCACATCTGACCATCCCTCTACGCCTCATCTGATGAACAGCTCTAGCGACCCTCTACACCCCTAGTTACGTTTCTTTCTCACCGTCATCTGGGACGCCGCAGCTCGCTACCGCTTGAGCGTCGTTCGCGGCTCCGGTGAGGACCTGACTTGGCCTTGGCATGGACAATGCCCGTCGCTACCATTCTTCACGTCGTCCCCACCTTCATCCTCGTGCAAAGAAAAAATTGACTTACACAGGAAAAGAAATTAGGCACCTGATGATTAGCAAAACCGATCAAAATTACATGGTGGGGTTAAGTAAGTTGTATGCACCAACCAATTCACTCATCAGTCGGAACTCATGGAGAGAGACGGAATCTTTTCTTTAATACTACATTGGCAGGGTCTTGAATTTGAGATCTCTTGGCTCGGATGCCATATTGAGATGCAGTTCAAGCGAGACATGATGCTGGGGCATTGTCAGGAGGGCTGCATGGCGTCCGTGAGGAATGAGACCGTGCGGTCACGGCGTGAGGTTGTGTGACGACCTGTACCGCGCGTGCAAGATAGTAACGTCTGCCTGCACCGGCGCGGAGCACAGCGGCCGCGTGCGTGCGATTTGGGGAACGTGGGTTCTCAAGGCTGTATGACTCGGCTGCACCCCTTCATCTCTCGTTGGAATTTTTCATGCACTCCTGCGAATTTCAAGTTAGCTTCATGAAAAACAAAATGATAAACAGAATTTTAGAACCCAAAACAAAATGATTTTTTATTGGTTTTTTCGGTCTTCATTGAAAGCAAAAAGATGAAAAGAGGTTTAGAACCAAAATATTTTCACATTGCACAGCCAAAAAGTTGTGTAATATTAACATTTTGCAAGAATACATCCAACTGTACTGGAGAAAAAATGCACGTTAATTGGAAATGCCACCATAAGAGCATCTACAGCCGTGGACCCCAAACCCTCCTCAAACTCCCGGGCGGGCTGCCCGGTCACTGACCGGTCATGAAATTTCGATCCAGACGGACGGATCAAACGGGCCCCATGCCCGGGATGACCGGCACCCCTCGTATCGAGTCCAAATATGAGGCCGGTATGGGTGCGCCCGGGCACGTACGCCACGTCGGACTGACGGCATAGTCCCACGCGAAAACTTCGGAAACCTCACGGTCCGAAGCTCATCTCCTTCTTCGAACTGATGTCGCCGCTCAGGCGGGCCATGTAGTGCCTAGCCCGGCCATTTATGTCGATCGGCCACACTGAAACCCTACCATCCATATTTTCCTTCGCCTGTCCGCTGCCACCACCACTTTCCTCTCCCCCCGTCTGCCTAGAGCCATGCTCCCACGCCGCCGGGTGAGGAGCGAGCCATTTCTAACACCAGAGCGCCGGCTTGAGTTCCTTGAGAAGATCTGGGCAAAGCGCGAAGCCCGGATCGCCGCGGGGCTACCTTCGGATGCAATGGATCCGGAGAAGGACGAGGAGGTCGAAGAGGAGGACGAGGAGGAGAAGGAGGTTGAGGAGGAGGAGGATGTGGGGGACGCTGACGATGCGGATCTGCAGGCGGAGCAGTAGGCCATCCTCGATTCCCTCCACTCAGAGTCGCCTGCGGAGGCCAGACGCCGTCACCGGCAGGAGATGGAGGCACAACTGGCTGTAGACGAGGCGAAGATGCTCTCCTACATGGATGAGGTCGAGCAGGAGGAGGATGAGCCGGAGCACTCGTACCCGCCCGTCCAGCCAGCGGCCGGCACAGTCATCGTGGACATCTGCAGCGACGAAGAGTAGCTAGGGTAGTGCGTAGGATTTCTTTTGCATGCTTTGTATGAATTTAGCAGTTGAAATATGAGAGACTCGAAAATAGAATGGCTAAGTTGAGGCGTGAACCGTCACTGTCAGCGAACGCGTCCGATCTCATCCACGGGCGTTTGAAGGACCCAATTTGCAATGTCCAGCTGTAGAGAGTTATTTACCTAAAACCACCACACTTGGGGTTAGGGTAACAACTTAGGCCCTTTTCGGAATCCCACCTGCTCTGCGAAATACGAGGAGCTGTGGAGCCAGGAAACAGGCGCTCCGCGTTTTAACACTGTAACTCCACCCGCTCCAGGAGTGGAGCTGTGGAGCGGAGGTAATCCGAACAGAGCGTTAGTACCACATTTGTGTCAGGGCATAAAAAACCACCAGATTTGCGCCTACGAATAACGAAGAGCGCTAATGGTCTGATTTGCTTGCGAAAACAGCGGAACTGACACATTGGGCCCATCTGTCAGGCTGACATGGCAAAGACCAAAAAGTTTGACCGACTGCTGTGGCAAATGAGCCGGGGGGCCCACCTATCAATGACTAGAAAGTCATCTTCTTCACACCATTTTTTCTATGAAGCATTCCATCGGAGCACCTTATGTGTGTTCATCCTCTCGCCACTGAAGAAGTCACAACACGCCATGGCCATGCCGGAGCAGTGAGCAAAGGAACGGCGGGAGTAGTGAGTAGAGGAACGCCTCCATCCCGTCCCCCAGCTCACGAAGCTGGCATACGCAGCGGCGCGGGCATGGTGCCGGTCAAGCCAATTTGTGGCCGCGCAGGGAAGGGGAGAGTGGCTCACCTTGAGCACGTTCTGCACGTATGCTTGCTCAGATGCATCAACGCCATGCGCGAGCACGCATGCGTGAAGAAGGTGATGGCATACTCGTGTTCATGTTTGGCAGACTCGGAAAAGAACTCCGTCGTGCCGCCCGACGGAGTCGCCGTGTCCAGGAAGCTTCGCAGGACCTGCGCCTCCTCGCTAGCTATGCTCACAAGCCAGCAAGCCGACGCTATGCGTGAAGAAGAAGGCGAGGGCATACACGTTGTCGTCCATGGCGGACTCGCCAGCAAACTCCATCGCGCCGCTCCACGCAGTCGCCGTGTACAGGAAGCTTCGTGGGAGCTGTGCCTCCTCAATGGCCCTGCCCGCAGGCTAGCACGTCGACGCCAGGAGTGAGGTGGCCCTGGGCTAGCTTGGGCAGGGCTCGGCTGCCGCGGCCATGGTGGACAGAGTGAATTGCAAAAAACATCAACACTTCAGACAAGATTTGTACAAACCACACATTTACGGATTTATGCTAAAAAGTATTAACTTTTTATATTTTTTTTGTAAAAAAACACTGGTTGCTCGTTTGAACTGTTTTAAGTACGTTTATGACATGGGGTCCCGCTTTTGCTGACGTGGTGTAACGGTTCACACTAAACGTCGTTAGAGATATATATTTACCAAAAGCTCCCTCCTTTTTTAGAAAAGAGCCGACTCCGCTGTGCTCCACGTCGGAGCCGTGCCTCCACCGTCCACCGCCGCGTCGCACTCCTACCTCTCCTTCCGTGGCCGCAGCCGCGCGGGCCTGGTGGTGCTGCTGCTGCAACTTGCGTCAGTGCTGGGGCATGGTTGGCGCAGGGAGGCGTGGTGAGCTGCTGCTGCTGCTCGTGCCCCAGCCGATGCCGGGAGGCACGGTGGAGGCATGGAGCTGCTGCTGCTCGTGCCCCGGCCGGCGTAGGGAGGCGTGGCCGGAGCTGTTGTTGGCGCGCACGCCGGCGCGCTCGAGAGTGCGAGGAGCTCACCCTCTCGCTGGAAGCATGTTGCCGCCGGTGGAGCTGAGCACGGACCGGCTGACCGGCACCTCGGGTCGCCGTAGAAGGGACCCGCGGCAGCCGCGGGAGGCTGTCAATCCCGACGCGCACAGTTGCGAGCAGGCGGCGGTGGACGCGACCAGGCAGCGGCGGGCGCGAGCAGCGGCGCACGGTCGCGAGCAGGCGGCGGCAGGCGCGAGCAGCGGCGCATGGTCGTGGCGGATGCGAGCAGGCGGCAGCGGACGCAACGCCGGCCGTGCACCGGAGCAATCCCACCGGACCGGTGGGAGATGAATGTCCTGATTGCTTTTATTTTCAGGGCCAAGGACCCGATTCCTTTTTCTTTTTCCAAAAAGGGTGTTGGTGTAGAACTGTCTGTCTAACGGCGTCGCCTGCGAACCGTTACTCCACGTCAGCAAAAGCGGGACCCCCGTGTCATAAACATACTTAAAACGGTCCAAACGAGCAACACGTGTTTTTTGCAAAAAATTATGAAAAAAAATTAGTGTTTTTTGGCACAATTCCGTATATGTGTGGTTCCTGCAAATCTTGCTTGAAGTGTCGATATTTTTTATAATTCACTCTGGTGGACATGAAGCTCTCGGCTCGGTCGTCCATGCCGGCGGGGGCGGCGGCCAGATTCGATGGTTCATGGCGTGCAGGGAACAGGCTGAGGCGGCCAGGGCCTAGCTTGAGCAGGGGATCGGCCGCCATGGCCATGGAGCTCTCGGCTCGGCCGCCCACAAGCTGCTCGACGCAATGCTCCTAAGGAATAAAGATGGGATGAAGACGCGTAGTCAATGACATGCGGGGCCCGCATCTCATCTGCCACCTCATCTAGTCAACACTTTTTTTTGTACTTGGTCTTTGCCACGTCATTCCGACAAGTAGGCCCTACTTGTCAGTTTGGCTGTTTTCGCGATCAAATCCCAGCATCAGTTCTCTGCGTTACATGTTAGGCGCAATTTCGATGGTTTTTTGTGCCATGACACAAATATGTTACTAAGTTGTTACCCTAGCCCCAAGTGTGGTGGTTTTGGATAAATAATTCAGCTGTAGATGCTCTAATATATTCATTAATAGCTATACATGTAATCGGGTGGATCTAGACGTGTAATTCTTTTTTTGAGAGTATACGAATGCGTATCATATTTTTATAGAAAGGCATAATTTAAATTACAAGACGACTACAACTTGTTGCGTACAACAAGCGCAGTGGAGACTTCACACTAGGGACAGCGATCACCAAGAAGCGTAGTGACGTACATTGCTTACAAGCCGAAGCATCTCCCAGAAAAGAATCATAGTTTCGAAGTGAAAGTCTGGTGCATGTATGAATTCAGTGCCGAAGTTCCTCTTGGTTGAGCTTGAAGTATCATGGTGTGGTGCCCTCGTTTGGCTTCTGGTTGTCCATTGGTGTTGGTCCACGCCTTAGCCCTCAGGTAGGCGTCTTCATCTTTCATTGGGTCGCTGCCCTTCATGCTAGGGGCAAGGAGCCCCATTTGGAGATGGAGGAGTTTGTCATCGATCAAGCCAGAGGTCATGGAGCTGACAAAGGCGCTTCTTCACCCACTAGTTTGTTTCTAGTGCTCAAGGATTTGACGGTGTATCAGTGTGGTATTGTGCTCGCTTTGGAGGGTTCCATCGACTTCTAGTCGCATTAATGCTTTATTTACCATATTTTTTCTAGTGGTATTGATGTATCATGTTGGTTGTTTGCACAACACTTTGTATCTCCGTTGTTTCGTTTACCTTTGTAGTAGTGATGGTCGTTGTAATTTTGCCTGGCTGATGACTTTGTTACTTTACAGTCGAACTCTTCTTGATCCTTCCTTGTAAAGGAACCCAGAAGGGACAAGTGGGTGTGAGTGACGTGGGATAAATGAATTGGCTACACATGGTGACCATCAACATTGCTAGGTTTTTTTCTTTTCAAATTTGGCAACTTTATTTAAATAATAATCATATCCTTTACAAAATAGGAACCAGGAAATGAGGCAGATGATCCATCCGCGTCCTCAGTTTGGCGTTGTAGCAAACAACCTCATGTGCTGCTTTGTTCACCTCAAGCACATGGCAGATAGTCGCCTTGCCAAAAGAGCTCATAATCTCTCTACATTCATCAGTTATGACATGCTTTGTAAACGTTCAAATTGAACACGTTAGTTGCTCCCATGCTACAATTTTTTAAAATAAAAATACATTTATATCTTTCAAAAAGAAATCCATAAACAATTGTTGGTGTTCACAAGATATGTATCTACAAGATTTAGGAATTTCAAGTTGAAATACGAAATGCAATTGGACAAACAAAAAAGGCCAATCCGGATGTGGTGTCATTTTAGCTTTTGTCGTTTTATCATACTATTCATGGTAAATTTGTTTTTTTTTCTCAATGTGTATATCAAATATTCCATTTGAACTTTCTACAGATTGTAGATACATGTCTTGTGAACACTCATAAGTTATTTTTGGAATTCTTTGACACATGTAAATATGTTTTTTTAATATGATAGCATCGGAGCATCATTTTTTACGGGAGCATGGGGCCACCTAATGTGTGATAGAACATATTCTCCGGCATCTTGAGATAGCTGTTTGCTTGTCTTGCATGCAGAATTTAGTTATTTTTTTTCTCTAGTGTCCATCCAGACAGGGCCGGCCCTGAGGGGGGGGGGGGGGGGGGGGCAGCAGGGGCGGCCGCCCTGGGCCCCCTCCGACGTATTCAGCTAGCCCATGGCCCAGGCCCCAGGGAAACTAAGGACGTAGTCGGTAGCCCACGCGTATGTCTACGATCGTCATGTTTTCTTCCCCGTCGAGTTCGCCTGTTGATTGGTTTGCGGCGGTTTCGGCAGATTTGTTTTCGCCCTGGACGCGAGTCGCATGCCGGCGACTCCGGGCTCGTGCAGGGCGTCCTCACCATTAAGCTCGGACGAGACTTGCCTGCTCCCCCGGCGTGCGTCCATCCGTGCTCCCGCATACATGGCATGATTTGATTGGAACAAAATAAGGCCCAGCTCCATCCTCCTAAAATCAGGGGGAATGATTAGATTAGAAAGAAAAAAGAGGAAAAAAACAGTCGTAGGATGGAGTGGGAGCACGGATGGGAGCATGGAGAGGGAGCAGGCAAGCCGGATCCATCAACCCCACGTCCCGCCTCCGGAGGCCTCACGATCTACAAATCTTAAGATTGTATTTTGGGGGCCTCATAATCTACAAATCCGAAGATTTGTAGATGGATTTGTAGATGGGTTGTAGATCGTGAACTCCACAACCAATTTCTTCGATGATGTCGCGCAGGTTGGAGTCCAGACAATGTAAAGATTGATCCATGCATGGTTGTTTCAGTTGAGATGTTGATAATTATTGGTTGAGTTTTTATTTATCTGGTATAATTTTCCCATGGCAGAGGCAATCTCAATACTGTCATGGGGATTATGGGAGTCAAGGGCCTCACGATCTACAAATATGAAGATTGATCTTCAGGTGTGTATGTGTGGATATAATTAGGATTTTGTTTGAGTGTACTCTCTCTCTCTCTCACTCTCTCTCTCCCTCTCGTGGTCTGATATGTGATTCCATTTAACTCCCAAATTCATGCTAGAGAAACAACAATAACAGTTTGGTGAACACCCAGTCACGGATGCTAAAATTATAAGATCTATTACCTATTAAATTGGCATGCATATTGATGCTTTTGTTTCTATATCATTTTAGTTAAATTTCCGGATGAGACTGTCATAATTTTATCTTTTTAAGAATCATATCATCCTTATTTAAATAATAGACTTTGGGATACAAAGGCCATTAGACGAAGCTGTCGGACACACACGGCGACCAACCTCATCTCTCAGCAATCAGTGCACTAGCATGTGCGCCTGTTTATTGGAAGATCTTCTCATGCAAAGAAAGGGGCTATTTCCTAGGCCTTACTAGTCGCCGTAATCTCCTCGGTTTGTCCATAATGGCACAATGAACCACCATTGAGGGTAATGGTTGAGGGTTCCAAATGCCATCGATGATGACTTTGATGCTCCCATAAAATCACACCCATGGCTCATTGCCCAACGCGGCGTCTATGTTCACCTTTGCTCAACCGACAAAAGGAGGGTTGCAGGATAAAACCGTCATAAGTGACTTTTCATCAACGAATACTAGAGGAAAATTTGAAGGGGCCCCGAGTTTTAATTTCGCCCCGGGCCCCTAAAAACTCAGGACCGGCCCTAATCCAGACTAGGTAACCAGTGGAACGACGTGAATTAGACTACGCTGTTGACATGGTAACAAACTGGGCAGCGGGTACAGAACGGAATGGGATATCCAGTGCTGTTAGCGTAGAACGAACGTGACGGCGCCATGTGGGCCACCTGCATACATTAAAGCTGTGTCCTCTGACCCACAAGTTTAGGCGTGGGACTGTGTGTGATACCGTGACCACGCGAGGACGAGCACTCCTGTCAATTTTCGGACAACCCGCTATTTAAAACCATGAATCATACACACAGCTGGCTACAAGGCCAAAACAGAGTTCCCGGGCAGCCATGCAATTCTGCTTCAGCCTTCGCAGTAGTTACAACGCTATGCACTGGATGTGATGACAGGACGCGGTAGGCAAATAGACTAAGCAATGGCACATAATCTTGCAGGGACCAACGACTTGACGAACGACTGCTTGATAATGAGGCAAACAACATGCATCTGATTTCGTGTGACATCTGGATGCATCATGAAACGCGACCTCCATCACGAACTTGTCGCGTACGCTGCCCTTCTGGCACACCCTTGGCCGTTTCTACCCCCTCGCCGGGCCGCATGGGCATCACGAACGACGGAGACTTGAGCCGCCTCACCATCTTTTGCTCCATTGCAGCAATAAGGGCGCGAAACTCAGTGTGGAAAACATGATGGACGTCACCGGCCCGTTCTATGTTACACTTTATTCCTGCTCGAGGGGATGCTAGGCGTGGGCTCCCGGCCTGTCCTGGCCATACACATCAGCGATGTCACTTGCTAAGGACGTCCATGTCCCCATCGCCATGTTTGTAGCCGTGGTCGACAGACCATATTCTGGCATCTAGGGCTACGGTAGTCTTGCATTTTTTTTATAATATAATACATGAGCTCACGATACACACGGCGACGCATGGCGCCGAGCAAACGCCAAAGAGCAAACCAGAACAGCCCGAACCAGAGACTACACTCAGCGCAGCTGGGGACAATAGTGATGTGGAAGAAGTTTCTCAAGTACGCAACCCATTCCCAAGGTCTCTCAATCCCATGAGATGTTTTGCCTCCATTCAAAGGCCAGGCTGGAACCATGGCAATTAAATTGTTCTGCCTTTCTCTTCCTTTGCGTTTCCACTTTGCAGAAATTACAAGTGATGCATGCCACTTCATCCACGGTATAATGTCTGCTCTATGCCACTTCATTCTCCTTTTATAACATGGTTTGGCCAGGTGCGGATGTAGCCCCTTCCGTTGTTTGTTTTATTTTTCTACACTACAATAATGTATTTCTCCCTCCGATCCATATTAATTATCACAGCTTTGGTACAACTACGACAATTAATACAAATCAAAGGGAGTACTAGACAATGGCTACGGTGAGTGGGAGCACGTGCTTCTCATCTACTTCCTCCGTTCGGAATTAGTTGTCTCGAAAATGGATGTATCTAAAACTAAAATACGTCTAGATACATTCATTTCTGTGACAAGTAATTTCGAACGGAGAGAGTAGAAGACTAGGATCACCTTTATTTTCACTCCTTGTTTTTGGTGCTCGTGTTTCCGAAGGTTCAATGCCCGGAAATATCTCATTGACACATGAACCGACGCGCGAAGCAGAGGAGGCAACGCCGTGCCAACAGGAGGCATCTGGTCGGATTTGTGCACCTTCCAGGTCCGATGACTGGCACAGAAGGTCAAGTCATTGGACCGCCAAATGATACAGCGCGCGGAGGGATTCGGACATGGGAGGCTGGAGGGGAGGGGTAGGGGAGTGGAGAGGAAACTAATGAAGAGGGTTGGTGGGGTTGCATGGATCGATTGTGCACATGTGGTGGCCGGTGGGGATGTGGCCAATGGGGAGGGACGACATGGGCATGAGGTGGTCGGTGTGGGGACGATTCGACCGTGACAGCGCAGGAGTGTGTTCCTGCTTATTAACGCCCGAGCACAACCATTGATGGTCAAGCGACCCGCTAGATGTGAGTAACCATTCGTATCAGTGGTAGTCCATCCTCGGCCACAAACTCCATCGACCGGCGATAGGTCGAGCTGCGGCATGTCAATGGTGACTTTCCACACCCGTCATCTATGAATCACCACCGACGGTTTTGCAGGTGTCCGACAATGGTGCAACATTGATGGGTGAAACGGTTTTTACTTTTTATTTGAAGTAGAAACCATGATTTGTACATAGCGGTCGTCACTGATACACCTCAGCGCCATGCTGCCAAGTACCATCAGCCGACATAGCTTGAAGTCCTTAGAATATCTGTCGTGCGTAGCACCTGCCGACCAGGTATGACAAAGCGTAGCACCTGTCGGTCAGGCATGACTTGACATCTCCAGCGAAGCTCCGTGCAAGACGAAGCTGCTCCACCTCCTGCCTCTGACTTCCAGCGCTGCTCCACAAACGATGCTCCCAAGAGAGAAACGACACCGCAGTGCCGCCATCGTCCGATCTGGAACACCAGATCCTAGGGTTTCCTCCGGAGCAGCATGAGTGGGTCGACAGTAGTTATATGACGATGCCTTCATCAAGGTAACGACGTAGAACGCCGTCATCGCCTGCCGTCGGCTCGGTTTTCACCGGCAATCATGTCTGCCCAACTCGCAATCGGGACTAGATAATGGATCTCGACATCCGATCACCAAGCTTCTGGCCGGCCACCACCGACAAAGAAGATGACCACCACCACTGCCAACACCGGCCAGAACAGATCTGCCATGGGTGCCGCCAAGCAGTCCACCAGGCCCTCGACGCCACCGCCGATCTAAAGCCAGTGGACATGCCGCCGAAGACCGCATCGCGCCGCCGCCCGATCCAGGTCAGCCGCAGCAGCAGCCGCTCGTGGCCCGAGGCAGGGCCGACCGCCGCCGCCGTCAAAGCCAACGCCGTCGCTTCTAGATCGGCCACACCTCCACGCATGTTGGGGCCCCGCCACCCCTGAGACGCGGGAGGGAGGAAGAGCCCCCGCCACCGCCGTCGGCCTCCGGGCTCAAACCGTCGGCGGCAGAGGAGGGGAGGAAGATGGGCTAGACCCCGGCGGCGGCTAGGGTTGGGGAGCCACCCGAGTCGCCCGAGCAGGGGGCGACGCGGGGGCCCCTACAACACACATAGGATTTTTCACCTGAGAGCCAACGGGAGACGTCGGAAGAACCATATTGCCAACTTATCGGGGCCAGCTGGAGATACAACAAACCATGAGCAGAAACAACAAATTTTGTTGGATCATTTCACTTCGTTGATGGGCACACCCCTGGAGACCTACAGAGAGCTTAATTGGGATAGAATACAAATGCCATGCTTGGATCTGCATGCTCTTGATGAGGTATTTTCACTGGAAGAGATAAAAGAGGCTGTTTTCGCTTGTCATGCTGAGAAGGCACCTGGACCAGACGGATACATCAGTGCTTTTTACAAGAGTTGTTGGGATATGGTAAAGGAGGATCTGCTACGAGCTTTTCGTCAAATGCACCAGCTAAGGGGAAACTGTTGGCACCTTGTTAACACCGCAAACATGGTTCTGATTCCCAAAAAGGAGGGTTCCAGTTTGCCTTGCGATTTCCGACCTATAAGCTTGATGCATAGCATGGCAAAAATTCTTTGTAAGGTCCTGGCAAATAGGCTGGCTCCATTCCTAAAAGATCTCATCTCTCCGAGCCAAAGTGCGTTCATTAAAAAGCGATGCATCCAGGACAACTTCCTGTATGTAAACAATGTCATAAAAGAGGCTCACATGAAGCGACAACCACTCGTTTTCTTGAAGCTCGACATAGCAAAAGCTTTTGATTCCATTGGCTGGCCATACATGTTGAAAGTAATGAAGGCTTGTGGCTTTGGCCAAAGATGGTGCGATTTGATCTCCTTGGTTTTCGCATCTTCAACTTCGAGAATACTTCTGAACAGAATACCAGGGAGGCCCTTCCGACACATGAGAGGCTTGAGGCAAGGGGACCCTTTGTCCCCTATGCTTTTTATCTTGGCAATGGAGCCATTACAGAGACTGTTGGAGTTGGCTACACAAAGGGGGATCCTAACTCCGCCAACCACAAAAGCAGCCAGGATCAGAGTGAGTTTCTATGCTGACGACGCTGCGGTTTTTGTCAATCCAATAAAAGAAGAGATCAAGGCCATAAAAGAAATTCTGCAATGTTTTGGAGAGGTGTCGGGGCTGAAGGTAAATGTCCACAAGTGCACTGCCTATCCCATCAGATGTGAGGGTATCAACTTAGAGGAGGTCTTGGAGGTTTTTGGAGGAAATACTGCTGCCCTACCTTGCAAGTATTTAGGACTTCCACTGAGCATTAGGAAGCTTCGCAGAGTGGAAATTCAACCGCTTCTAGAAAAAGCATCTGCAAGGTTAAAGCCTTGGAAGGGGAAACTAATCACAAGGCCGGGAAGATTGTTGTTAGTCAATTCGGTGATCACTGCCATGGCAACATATTTTCTGACTATTTTTGCTGCAAGTGCCTGGGCGGAGAAGAGGCTAAACAAAATAAGGAGAAAATTTTTGTGGAACGCAGAAGAGGAAGGAAATGGGGGAAAATGCCTAGTCAATTGGAAAGTTGTGTGTGCACCCAAACAAAATGGTGGACTGGGTATCAAGGACATTGGGTGTTTTGGAAGATCGCTGAGGTTAAGATGGTTGTGGAATGCTTGGCAGGCGGAGGACAAACCTTGGAAAGGGACACCTGTTCCCTGTGACATGGTCGATAGACAATTGTTTGCTGCTTGCACCACGATTACCATCGGTGATGGTTCCGTAGCCCTTTTTGGAAGGATAAATGGCTGCTGAATCAGGCCCCAAAGGAGATGGCCCCAAGGATGTTTTCCCTAGCGCGACGGAAAAATCTAACAGTAAAAGAGGCCCTTGCTGAAGGGAGATGGATGAAGGGGCTATAACGGGTTGTATCTTCAGAGGACATAGATCAGTTCATAAATCTTTGGGAGATGGTCCAAAATGTGCAGCTAACGACTGAAAGAGACGGCATCAAATGGAACCTAACCAGTGACGGGAACTACATTGCAAAATCGGCGTATCATGCTCAGTTCCTTGCACGGATTCCTCAACCGAGTTTGGAGCTGGTTTGGTGTGCCAAGGCTGAACCGAAAGTAAAATTTTACATGTGGCTGCTCCTAAGGAATCGTAACTAGACCTCCGATAGACTTCAGAACAGGGGCCTCATTCACTCCCCCAAGTGCATACTCTGCGATCAGATCATGGAGACGGCTGTTCACATCATCCTTCAGTGTCCTTTTGCACAAGAGGTCTGGCATTCCTTTGTTGGCACTCATGTTTTCATGGTACATATTGCGCAGTCTGCGTAAACGATCAACAAGTGGTGGAACAGATTGCAAGGAGGCGCATCAACACAGGCCATCAGATCGCAAGTGACTATGGCAATGTACGTCGCTTGGCACATTTGGAAGGAAAGAAATGCGAGAACCTTCGAGAACATGAGCACCACGCCGAGCACGGTTGCAGAAAAGGCCAAAGCTGATGTTAGTTTGTTCACTCAGGCTATGAGAATGTAATATAAATAATTTAGAATAGTGTGAGGTTCAGCAGGTGTGTTTTCGTAACCGCTGTAATGGACAATGTAAGACTCTGTTTCTCTTCTTAATGCAAAGCAGGGCTACTGCTGGTTCGTCAAAAAAAAATACATGAAGATCTCTAAAGCTTAACAATATCTCTTGAATAAAATGGCGCAGCCAAATTGCATTGTCTTGAAAAAATGGTGGCCAGATTGCAACTATAGTAGTGAAAAGTTGTCCACCAATGCTCGTCGGCTCATTTTTGTCCACGCTCCAACACGGTTCTCTCGGCCATTCAGATTCATATGTTAACGGTGTTCTGTTTGGGGTCGTTGGAAATCAGGGAGATCGATCAGCTCTGTAGAAATTCCCTCGAGGCAATTATAGTGGGGGTTGGTAATTTGTAGTAGATAATGAGCGGGACCTGTATGCACTACTTTTGATAATGGATTGGTACGCTTGTTGCGGTGTGCCCGGGTGACTCCTCCCGTAATTGGGTTCTAATACTTCTTTTCAATTTAAGTGCATTACGGCATCTCCAACGCAGAAGCACTTAAGTTTCTAGGCATGAGCGCATGCACAAGTGTCCGGTCATTAGCGGCAATATTTTGTACATGAATTTCAAGCATCCGACTTCTCATGATGCATCGTTGCTAGGAAAGGAACCGGGAATCACTCAAAAACTGCCAAAACAGCCGGGATTTAAATTTTATTCTCTAGCATGGAAAAGTGTTAACCAGGCATTTCAAAAATGTTAAACAAGTATTTTTATATTCAAAAAATGTTAAACAAGTATTTGAAAAGTGTTAATCAGGGAAAATGTTAAATGTGCACCAGAAAAATATTGACCATGTATGGAAAATATGTCAATCTTTTATTTTATATTTGTATTATAAAAATGTTAAACAAGTATTTGAACATGTTAATCAAGCATTTGAAAAATGTTAAATGTGTATAGAAAAAATATTGACCGTGTATGCAAGAGATGTAAATCTTGTATTGTATTCAGAAAATGTTAAACCTGTGTTTGAAAAAAGCTAGTCAAGCATTTGAAAAATAAATAAATACTTAAATAAAAATGTGACCAAGTATTCAAAATATGACTTGTATTTGATTTCTTTAAACATGTATAGTAAAATTATTGACCAGGTATTCAAAAAATATTGATCATCTTTTTAAAAATTGTTAAACATGTATTAAAAATGTCTGATATATACCCAAAAGATGTATTGAAAAATAGAGAAAACGGACAGAATACAAAAAAAATCGGACAAAAATGGGAAAGAAAGAAACAAACCTGAAGAAAACCAAAGAAAAATAAAGAAAATAATGAAGCCATTGAAAACCTTGAAAGAAACAAAGAATCCCGAAGAAAAACAAAGAAAATGAAAAGAAAAGAATAAATCCAGTGAAAACATAGAAAGAAACGAAGAAAACCGGTGTAAAAACAAAAACAAATTAAAAAGCAAGAAAGAAACAAAGAAAGCAAGAAAAACCCTGTAAAAATAGAGAAAGAGACAAAGAATCGTGAATAAACAAAGAAACGATAAAAAAGAAACAAAAAACGAATGCACCGGTGGAGAAAACTGGCTCTCTTCCCTCAAGTATGTCGCGCTTCTATTCTTCCACGCACACAATAGTGTCGAGGAGACCCGGTATCAATCCCTAGTGCTCCTTTTTTCATATTTTCTTCTTGTTATGTGTTCCCTAATAGGCCAGCCTGTTAATGCGAACAGTTGAGCGAGAGCTTTGTTCCATCTCACGTGAAATGAGACGGGAGCTCTTATTTAGTGCATTGCGCACTGGCGAACGAGCAAACACGCACGGCCCCAGTTTTTTCTCATTTTTTATTTTTGTTTTATTTTCTGTTTTTGTTTTTTTTCTTCTTTCAATAATTCTGGATTACGAAAAGGTTCCAAAAATTCAGAAACATGTGAATATTGATTTTTTTTAACAAAACATAAAATGTTCACGGATTCAAAAAATGTATACATATCTAAAATATTGTTCATGATTTCATATAATATTTTTGGGAAAAATGTTTGCTAATTTAAAAAGTGTTCATGATTTTTTAAAATGTTTTCAGAAGTAAGAAGATATCATGAATTCCTAAAAAATGTTCCCAAATTTCAAAAAAGATCATCGATTCAAAATTGTTTGCCAATGAAAACAAATGTTCATGAGTTTCAAAAAAAGTCACAATGTTCAATAATTTACAAAGTGTTGGTGAAATAAAAAAAGAGAAACCGAAAAATAAAAGGAAAAATAAAAAATGAAAAGGGTGAAATAACCGAAAGAGAAAATAGTAAAAAAAAAGTATGTTCTTTCTATGACCTTTCCAAAACCGCAAACGAGGTAGATGGGCCGGCCCCAACGTACGCAGCGGGAAGGGGGCGGGGGGAGGGGGGTGTGGGGGGCTCTAGTTCCCATTGTTCTTAACACCGCACTAGAGCTAACCAACGACTACGCGCCGAATAGGATCCCCGAAGCGAGATATAGCTCTAGTGCAGTAGTATTAAGAACGACGGGAACCAGAGACCTCGCCATCTAGGTCAACTCTACAGGGCTTCCAAAGCCCAGCGCAGCAAGCACGCCGTCTTGGATGTACACGCCGCTTCAACTCGAAAACAAAAGGATGTTGGGTCAGTTTGGTTGATGTCCTGGGGTTCATGCCTGGTAGAAATTGATACGTGGTGGTAGCCTGAAAAAGAGAGGGATTTTACCTGGCCAGACATGTTTTTGCCACTGTTGTTTGGTTGAAGACCTAGCCTGGGACAATCGTTATGAATATAAAAAGATAAATGGGCATACCGATTTGACAGGAAGTACTGCATAGTTGTGCTAAATAGCTCAAGACAACGGCTGCCTGGAACCTAGGCATCCTATTCCATAGGCCTGAGCCAGGCAAATCTGGATGCCTGTGAGCAAGTCAGACTAATGACGTTGCGTGTGAGGTCTAGGCCGAGCAGGTATATGAGATTCTAGGCCTACAAGCAAACAACACGCAGGCACATTCCAGGGAGATCTCGGGCCAAGAAAATATGCTCTAGGACCTCAATCAAACTGACTCGTACATGCCGCCTTGCCCTACTGACCGGCTGTTCTGTCGAGTGCGTGATTCTTTTTAACATAGTACAAACGCAAGCGTTCATATATACACGTATACATTCATCTTTACGAATGCATACACGTATATCCTACCTCTATGAGCATCTCGAAGAGGCTAAGCCGGCATATCATCTTGAGATTTTACGAAGTCACCATAAAAGTCTCGTAGTCGACGGAAAATTCTCCTCCCACTGAACGTGCATCGTCGAAAAATCCTAAAATTTCACGCCCAAGGCGTGATTTGATTCACCCATTTCGATCCCTCATGCTGCCCGCCCTCTTTCAATCCTCCTCCTGTCTCGTCGGACCTCGCGAGATGCTGCATGCCTGAATTCCTAGGTGCCATGTTCCCCAATCCAAGCATCCCCAAGTGAGTGCCTCGAGACTTTTGCTTCAGATAACAGATTTCTGATTTTTCGTGCACAAACCGGAAACAGTTTTGCATCTTTTAATCCAGGTCCACACTCTTAACTCCCAGGTCCCGCTAACAATATCATATATATAGGTCTTTGTTTTCTAAATCTATATCTATTATATATATATATATATATATATATATATATATATATATATATATATATAAAGTGCTTGAAGGGCTCCCAAGAAAAAAGAGAAATATGCTAGAAAATCTCATAAAAATTAGAAATATCCGACCATATATAATTTTAGGTAGGGAAAGGTGTGTGTACACACACACACACACACACACACACACATATATATACTGCTTGAAGGGCTCACAATAAAAAATAGAAATATGCTAGAAAATCTCATAAAAATTAGAAATATCCGACCATTTATTTAATAGATTAAAAAATTATGACCATTAGATATTAGATAATGTTTTAAAAACTACCCACCATTGCCATTCTTAATTGTTAAAGTGAGAAAAAGTTTAGCTCACCCCTCCGCAAGAAAAAAAAACAGAAACAGATCTACCTGCCTGCTGACCCTTCCTAACAAGCAAAGTTACGTGCCCTTTGGCTGGTCGGTCTTGTTCCCTGATGCAGCCTTACAAAATTTGGAATATAATCACTCTGATCATCGGCCCCTATGTGTGGATACAGAGTATTTTTCTCACAATCAGATGAGAGGAAATAATGCACAGGTCAAGCGTTTTGAGGCAAGATGGTTGCAGGAAGAAAGCTTTAATGATACTGTTCTTGATGCTTGGACAAATGTAGGTGCTGATCCTAATGCTTCAAGTATTTAAGAGAAGCTCAATAAAATGCATGCAATATTCCACGATTGGGACCAGCGTGTCCTTAAGAAACCAAAAAAAGGTTGCGGAAGGCCCAACGTGAGCTTGAGAGAGTCATGGCTGGTCCTATGAACGATGATAGTGACGTAAAGAGAAGGGAATTGGCTGAATTGATTGAGTACTTGCTTGAGTTGGAGGAGATTCAAACAAGACAGAGGTCACGGGCGACCTGGCTTACGAGCGGCGACCGTAACACAACTTTTTTTCAGGCCTTTGCCTCAGCAAGGAGGAAAAGGAACTACGTCAAAAAAACTAAAAGATGAAGCAGGGAACTGGCTTGAAGGTATGCCGGAATTAAACACTCACATTCAGAATTATTTTACTCACCTGTTTACTTCGGAGGTGCAGCATACAAATCCAAATCTTTTACAAAAGGTTCAACGCAAAGTAACTGAGCAGATGAATGATTTCTTGATGGCACCATTCTCAGCGGATGATGTTAAAAAAGCAGTGTTTAGCATTGGGGATTTAAAGGCTCCGGGGCCTGACGGACTACATGCAATATTTTTTAAGAAATATTGGCATATCCTGGGAGATGAGATCACTCATGAGGTGCTATTTTCTATTAATTCAAGACAGATTCCGAATGAATGGAATGACACAACTATTATCATGATACCCAAGATTGACAGTCCAGAACTGGTAACTCAATTCCGTCCCATAAGTTTGTGTAATGTTCTTTATAAAATCATCTCTAAAATGCTCGCACTTCGGTTGAAAAATATATTGCCTGAGATTATCTCCCCTACCCAAAGTGCATTTGTTCCTGGAAGGATGATCACGGATAATATCCTTATAGCTTATGAATGTGTGCACAAAATAAAGAACAAGAGGGCTGTTCAGACTGGACTATGTGCGGTTAAATTGGACATGCACAAGGCATATGACAGGGTGGAATGGTCCTTTTTGCATGATATGATGGTGAAGTTGGGTTTTCATGAACAATGGATTGAAATGATAATGGCTTGTGTTTGCTCTGTTAGATACAAAATAAGGTTTAACTCTTAGGAGACGGATGTTTTCACCCCGACTAGGGGTATTAGGCAGGGGGATCCACTCTCCCCTTACCTTTTTCTCCTTTGCGCAGAAAGTCTTTCTAGTTTATTGCAGTTTGAAGAAGAAGCTGGTGGCATAGAGGGAATTAGAGTGTGTAGAAATGCACCATCAGTATCACACCTTTTATTCGCTGATGATTCTCTGATTCTCATGAAAGCAGACGTTTTAAATGCAGCTTCCTTACAGCATGTTCTAGATGCCTACTGTGAAAGCTCAGGACAATTGGTGAGTTTGGCTAAATCTAGTATTTTTTTCAGTCCTAATACACCTGCAACTTCTAGGACTGAAATATGCCAGGAGTTACATATTGATACTGAGGCATTATCAGATAAGTATCTTGGGCTGCCAGCTATGGTGGGTGCAGATAGGAGTGACTGTTTCAGGCATTTTTATGACAGAATAAAAGAAAAACTGAAGGGATGGATGGAGAAACAATTGTCTACTGGAGGGAAAGAGATATTACTTAAATCTGTAGCCCAAGCCATCCCAGTCTTTGCGATGTCTGTTTTCAGCCTGTCCAAGGGCCTATGCAAGGAGGTAACTGATTTGATAGCACAATTTTGGTGGGGGGATGATGAGGAACACAAAAGAATGCACTGGTATACATGGTGGAAGCTTTGTTACCCAAAAGGTGAGGGGGGTATGGGGTTCAGAGATCTCTATTCTTTTAATCTTGCCATGCTCTCAAAGCAAGTTTGGCGGTTGATCACTAACCCGGATTCCCTGTGTGCAAGAGTATTGAAAGCAAAATACTTCCCTAATGAAAGTTTATTACAAGCTACCCTGAAGAGTGGTGCTTCATTTACGTGGCAGAGCATTATGAAAGGTCTTGAAACATTTAAGTTGGGGTATATCTGGAGGGTTGGTACCGGTGAGAACATTAACATCTGGAGCGACCCCTGGATACCGTCTAGTCCGGACAGGAGAGTTTTATCAAATCGGGGGCAAACACTGATATCACGAGTTCATGATCTAATTGACCCTATGACTGGTTTTTGGGACGAGGATCTGATCAGATCTATATTCATATCGGTTGATGTAGACAGGATCTTGCAAATTCCCCTCAACTATGGGACTTTCGAGGACTTTATCGCATGGCACCCGGATCATAAAGGGTTTTTCTCTGTGAAATCAGCATACAAAGTACAATGGATACGATCTTTTCAGGTACATGCAACGGTGATGGCGCGACCTGGAGGCTCAAGAACTACAGCAGTGTGGAGTACACTATGGAAACAAAAGGTCCCACGTAAAATTCAAATTTTTTGTTGGCGTGCTCTACATGGTATTATTCCGCTAAAGTCCATACTCACGAACCGTCATATTGGAACTAATGGGGCATGTCCTATATGTTATCAAGATGCGGAAGATGTCTGCCACCTACTGTTTGATTGTTGCAATGCCAAGCACCTCTGGGAACGCCTAGGCATAGCGGGAATGATTGAGGAAGCAAAGTTGATCGATCGCTCAGGGTCAATTATATTGGAACATCTACTCCTTGCACCAGATTTACCCTTGTCACTGAAACCGAATATTACTGTCAAACAAGCTCTTATGGTGGGCAGCTGGTACTTATGGTGGATAAGACGTGAACTCACTCATGATGGTAGACCACCACATCCCACGCGGTGGCATATGTCCGTCCTGGCAATTGCTAGTAATTATCATGAAGCTAATCGCAAACAAAATGATAATAGAGAGATGAAGTGGACGAAACCAGACCTCATGTTCATAAAGGTAAATGTTGATGCGGCCTATTCTGCAGATGAAAGTGCAGGAGTTTCGGCAGCTGTAATTAGAGATGACAAAGGGAACTTTTTAGCAGCACAATGCAAATATATACCTCATGTTGCAGATGCAATGATGGCTGAAGCAACGGCGATGCGTGATGGTCTTGTGTTTGCAAACTCCCTTGGGTTTCCTCGTGTGGAGGCAGAATCAGATTCCTTAAACGTCATAAAATTTTATGATGGCCAATCTAGATGGTGGGATGCTGCAACAGCAATTTTCGCGGAATGTGTGGATGTTTGTTCTTTAATAGGGAAGGTTATCTTCAAGCATTGTTTTCGTTCTTCCAATCAAGCGGCGCATGTGCTAGCTAATTTTTCTTATTGTAATAAGACCTCTTTAAACTAGACAGACGAGCCCCCAGGTTATCTGATCTCTTCGCTTGTGGACGATGTAATGCCTATGTTAAATCAATAAAGCTAGCCATGATGGCCTTCCCTCAAAAAAAAAGTTACGTGCCCTTTGCCTCAAAAAAAAAAAAGTTACGTGCCCTCAAAGAGAAAATAAGAAACAAGCCTACGTGCATGCTCACCTTTCCCTACAAACAAAAATAAAGTACGTCCCCACAAAGAGAAAAAAAATTTACCCTTCCCTACTAAAAAAAAGAAACAAAGTTGCGTGTCCTCACTACCTAAAAAAACACGTCCTCAAAGAAAAAAATGTGTTTCACTTTTTTTTTGCATTATACCTATTCCCTTATTGCGTGCATGCATATGATATATATATGTACATGCGTGCTTCCCATGATACATGGTCGCATGAAAAAAGAATATGCACGTATTAGCTTGGTCATGTTCCACTGGCATTTCTGGAGTCCTTCTCGCTATCGATGGATCCATTTTCTCTTTCACCGGTGTGAGGGAAGTGAAATAGAATAGAAAACCCCATGTTAATTATAAAATAATAGCCCTTGATCTGGTGGGTCGCTTAAAATTCACATTACTTGACCGCTCAATTTGTGAATAAAATCCAATTAATGTGCTGCACAAGAAAAAAAAAAGACAGCCATTTTACTTGGAAAGACAGACATGCTTGTCCCATTGGTACAAATAAAAAAAGAAGTATATATATATATATATATATATTAGTGACCCAGGGTGAAGAATAAGTAATTCTTCACCCTGGTTGATTGTTCGCGTCATGGTGTGGCTCAACCCAGGATGAATGAAAGTAAAGTTTTACCCCAAATTGTATCCTACCGTCGTAAGATTACTTTCACGCCGGAAGTGGTTCACTGGCCATGGTGATGAGCTAGCCTACTCCCCCGTACAGTTTTCAATTAGATGCGAACGGTTTCGACTGTGAACGGCGACTAGCGGGCGGCGATCGGCGGGTGGGCTCGATGGTGCGGTGCTCGGCGGGGGATTCACTCGCTTCCCTGTCCATATCCCTCCCGTCCTCTCGTGTGACCTGGTGGCCTACAATGGCGGCGGGGGCGGAGCGTACTACGATTTCGACTGCGGTGGCGACCCCTCCCAAATCCACCCCACTGTTGTGTCAGCGAAGGCTCCTGTGACAGCCAATTTCACCGGAGAATACGTCTGTGACATCCCTCCTCTGTAAGTACGTGTGCTCTCGCTATCCCTTTCTCTAACCCTAGTATTCCCCTTTATTTTTCCATCCATCTCGTTCTGTTGGATGCCAAGGAAGGAAACCAATGCTTTCTACTGTATTTTCTTAGGCAAAACCAGTGCTTTCAATTTCTAGGGTTCTTGCCTTTATTCCTTGATCTGGAAGCTCAGTTAATCTAGGTCTTGTTTTTGTCTTCCTCGATCTGGAAGCTCAGTTAATCTAGTTGTTTTTGCCTTCCTCAATCTGGAAGCTCGATTTCAAATTGGATTGTAAAAGTTCCTCCTCCGCCTCTTCTTTCAGATGCCCATGTTTTCTAAGATCTGAGATTGATAGCAATTTTATTAGCTTGACGCTTATTTGCGTGATAACAAACATGGGTACATATATGAACAGTGGCGGTACTGCAAAAAGGAGCTTCTGATGGGGGAGATCAAGAAGAGGTTGTACCTTGTCCATGGAAATGGGATGGCACCATGTCAATGGAGGAAAAGAATGCCATGTCAATGGCAAAGAGGAAGAGGAGCAAAAGGCTCCTGAGGAGGAGGAAGAACACAAGACAAGATTATCTTATTTGATCCAGCCAAGGGTGATTGCTCTGTTTCTTCTCTGCTTTTGATAAACTATTCCCTCCTTCCTTCGAGCTCCATTGTTTTGAGCAAATTGGCCTGGCCCTGCTTAATCAATTAATTTCTCATGGAAACAAGAAAATACTGAAATTTAAATTTGTTACCCTTCCTCGATGGAGGCTGCATTATTTTCTTGAGCAGATAACTCCTATTCCATTGTAGGTTCTCTACTTGCTAGATGAGAGAAAAAAAATGGTTGTTCTGAAAAAAGTGTGATTAATTAGACAAGATGACTTGTTTACTTGTAGTTAGTAGCTGCTACTTTGGATGATGATTTACTCATATAGTTAGCTGTTGTAATTCGCTAGTTTTTCACTAGTCATTTGGTAACAGAAGAAAGTTAAACTCCAGGTCTCTGTATCGAAGGATGCTGGAATAGTAAGGAATCTCAATTTACAAAGAAATGCGCATAATATCAATGTGAATGCCTGATGCTTCTTTTTTGACACCGGTCAAAGCTAGCTAGCATATATAGTCATGGTCATAGCACATATTCCAAAGGTAGGCATGACTCTTAGTTGATTTCTATTGTGGGTACTTATTAATTCAAACTTTAAGCATATACTGTCTTTTCTTCTGAAGCTGCATGATGCGTCCTTTTTCTCCTCATTTAAGATCCAAGCTGCAGAGGTGACTCATAATATAGGGCTGGATATTTTCTTGCCACTCACAACATGTCAACATACTAAAGTCAATTACGCGGTTTGTAGACATTCATTGTATTAACCGCCAGTTGCCCGACCTGACACTCTAACAATTGATTATGTCTACTAACTTTGACACCGTAAAGGGAGATTGCCTAATTATGCTGCACTCTGTTTTTTCTGTAACTTCTTTGTACATCGTGTTACTTTCTATGCTTCTTTCTGTAGTTTGATTTCTTTTGTGGCTCATTTTATGGCCGAGGTAATTTAGATAGAGTTTCAGTACACAAAAAATCACACTAATATAGGTTATTTACTATCTTTATTATGTTGCAGGTTACTCGAATGGCTAGACATGGCTATAGGCTCTCGAGTAAACTGGGCACTGACCTGCAAAAGCTGCGTTGCAATAAATTACCTTTCTATTAGATTTACTGATCTAATACAGTTTATCAATTTAAGTTCTCCCCTCATCTTCTTTGTTGCAACTTGCAACTCTGGATTTCTTTAAGTACAAGTTTTAGACCATCCACAAAGTATAACATCCAAAACTCCCTCAAAATATGGCACTTACCAGACTTCTTTCATGACAACAGGAAACATACTTATAGACAACTCAAATACAAAAGTGTGATCACAGATTGAAAAATTATCTTTAATTGTTTGCCGCTCCCAAATTCTCCTCATGGAGAACCAATATTTCAACATTTCCATTTTCAGGTTATTCCCTGCATATATTCGTTTGGAAAGAATGAAGGATGGTTTTTATGGTAGTTCAGCTAATGCCATTAAAATTTAGTGATTAGTATTTAACTGCCTCTCAGATCCAGCCATTACAAATTTTATCCAGTCTCCCTTTTGATCCAGCCATGACAACATTTCGATGTGCTCTTGTGTCTTGATGGAAGAACATGGTATGAAGCAATGGTGTCCCCATGCATAACAAATCAATTGGTTTAAACTACAGATCTTTCTATTAGTGCATAATGCAGAAACGATGTACGTATTGTTTTTCTGTACTTGTAAAAGAACTTGTTATGTTCCTCTGATTATTTCAGGTGTTTGCTTTTACAAGTCAATCAGTACGTATGATTTGAGGGATTATATTAGATATAGTGAATCAGAAATATGTTTAAGTTCAATTTAATTTTTAGATCATATAACTTGTCTCATATTTCTGAAATGAGCAATCTTATTCTTCAACTTGCAGATTTTGTACCGGCTAAATGTTATTTTCTTTGGCAAGTTCTTGTACTGTTTCCTAATTCTCATGGAGATGTTGTGGTTTCTTGCTGATCCAGTTCCAAAAGAATGTATATATCTCCATCTAGTGTTGTTTCTTGCTGTGGTTTGCTTAAATATTTTTCTTCAGTTATGTAATCTGTTCTCCTTTTCCTTGTGTGGCTGGCCATTTTTTTTAGAAAACAGGCACAATAAGCGCCCGACTTTAAATTATTAGAGCAAAGAACGGCCAGAGTACCACATTGTTGAACAGAACAAAACGGAAAAGCTGGCCATTGGCACACTTGGGAAAGCTTATCATTATTATAGATGGTCCTTCCCAGTTCTCTACGCGTGTTGTTATCTTGTTGGGAAGCAGGGCAGGGATGGAACAATACAACAACATATTGCTTCATGTTTGATTTTATTCGACTCGCTTTTTGCTTCATGTCTTAACCTCCTTCGAGCACCTGTTGGTTCCATTTTGTGCAGCTGCTGATGTAAAGGAATGCAGTGCTAAGCAAAGCGATATGATCATCATATCAAGTGGGCATCGATGCCATTATGTAGTTTCTCTTGTCAGGGTATACCACGTGCGGATTATAATTATCTCATTTGAATTGTATGCACACAAAGCTTCACATGTTAGTACTGGTATATACAAAGACTGTACTCTATGGTGGCCTATTTGTGATGCTGCATGATTTTCTATCCACATTAAGCCTTCTTTGCGATTCCCTTACAATCACCTCGGAACATGCTTGTTGCTAATGAAAATATGTATATCGACATTAGATATTTGAAATCCAATTAGTGGAGCAACGAGAATCTTGCAATAAGGCTTAAGTTCCTACTTTACGTGGCCTCCAAAATTTAGTACACGCTAAATCTGAAAATGGATTAGTACAGTTTCTGGAAAAGAAAATGGATTAGCGTGCCCAGCAAAAAAAAGAGGATTAGTGTGGGACGTGCTCCAATTTTACTTTGGGCCGAGATTTCTTACCTTGCTCTTATCAAATTTCTTACGGCCGCACGCGGGCTGACTCCATGCCTGCGCTATTTTCACTTATGGAGAGGTTCAGAATCTTACGGCGGTAGTTGGAATCTTACAGCTGTGATTCCAAAAGAAAAAAGGGAAATCTCACGGCGGTAGTTGGAATTCCTATGTACCTTCCTAATGTAATCTTACGTCGTTGGTTGCAAACTTGGTTCGTGAGGGGTGTGCACCACACACCAGATGGCTGGGGTGAGGTATACATGATCATTACCTAAAAAAGGATTCTACTACTACGTGATGCACGGTGCCTGCGCGACACATTGTGCGTTAAACACATCACCGGTTTCATCCGGACTTGAATTAAGACGCGTGCTGTGTATGGCCGGCGAGCGATGGCATGGTTCGGAGCCATACACACATGTGGATGCTCGCATGCAATTAATTATGGGAAAATAACACATACACGATGACATGTGACACTCGCCTCTATGTATTCTATTAAGAAAATAGGGAGTTCAACTAAATAAATTTTTTAGGTAGTTAGATGCATAACCTGGTAACATTTTTGAAATGATCCAGTTGAGTTATGAGGCTTTATTTAAGTGATAAAAGTAACGAGCGAACGTTCTGGAATTGACAAAAGGTCTGAACGGTTTCACAGCCGTCCGATCTGCATCTATCGTCGCGAGTGAATTGCCTCGTTGCATCTCAGCATCTCTCGCGCGAGGGAGTTATCCCACGCCCCTCTCTCACTCTAGCAAGTGGCCCCGCCCGCCGCGGCTTCCTCCAATCCCCACTTCCCTCGCCCACGATCCCCTCTCTTCTTCTCCCGAACTGCAACGGGTCTCGCTCCACTCCGCCCACTCCTCCCACTTCGCCATTACTTCTCCTCTTCCTCTTCCTCCGAGCGATTCGACTCCAAATCGCTCGAGTTTCTGCAGATATCGCACGGACGGGTGCTGGTTGCTTCCGCGGCGGTCGTCGGCGACTTGTTCCGGTGAGATTTTCCTCCCCTCCCCCCCGGTTGTGTTTCCGTTGTTGGGTAAAGCCTGGGGTTCCGCGGATGAGAGCGCCATAGTTGGTTTTGATGTTGTAGCGACCTGTTTTTCGTCGAGTTGTTTTGATCGAGTTGCGAGTGCATATGTGAGTTCATTCCATTCTAGGTCGTACGGGGGGAGGGGGGGGGGGGGGGTAAATTGTGGATTAGGCGTAGATGGCGATGAAATAGGTGGTTGAAGACCGTTTTTGACGGTGGGTGGCTTGTATGAGTCTGATCCGCGCGTGGTTCCTTCCATTTATAACAATTTTTTGGAATGTGGATGTGAACTCTATACCCACCCCCTCCCTGATGTGTTTTCGATCGGATGCAGATCTGGGATGTTGTATTGCGTGAGGTGCTGCTTGTTTAGATTCACATTTGCAACTGTAAATTGTGGTCGGTGCACAACTATCAGGACTCGTTTATTAAAGTTACCACCGGAATTGTTAAGTGTTACCACGAAATCCATGCTAGCACATGCTTCAGATACAACTTACTTGCGTAATGTTTTTTCCAAGTCCTTTTTTGCTTTGTCATTAGCACTGATTTTTGTTAGCGGTTACCGTGCAACCTGTCTGTGGTCCACTTGTTTTATATCTATCATTCTGTTTGATTTTTGCCATGTCTTATTTACTTCAAACTAGCACTTGGATTGTTAAGTAGTTGCCATTTTAATTACTCTATCTGCATTTTCAAATCACCCATTTGTCTCAGTATGTATTTTCAATGACATTTTAAGAAAGCTCAGTATCTATTTTTCAATGATATTTTAAGAAAGTTATCATGGCTGTTAAGTTCTGGCTATCAGTCTCATTCATACAAGTTACCAGACTTTTTGTTTTGTTATCTCATTGGTTGCTGTGTCTTCCAATTCACCTTTTGTAACTCCTTACTTGGCCGTCCTTTAATATTGTTTTGTTTCTCAGGGGCACGATGCCAAGGAAGCGCAAAGGTTCTGGTGATGGCCATGAGGGTGTTCCTTCCAAAAAGCCGAAGCGCCCTCCACCTCGGAACAGGGCTTCGCCAAACTCACTTCTGGCTGCGTGTAAAGATCTGTCTGATGGTAGAAAAAATGCTATCGATGAAATGGACTTGAAAAGCCTTCGAGAGATCAAGTGCGACCACCTCTTCAATTTTCTTAGTGAGTGGCTTGCTGGGTTATACGAGCCAGACTCCCGTGAAGTGGTTGTTCTGGGGCGTGGGAGGATCCCTGTTAACGAAGAGTCGGTTCATCATGTGATGGGTGTGCCCCGTGGTGGGAATGATGTCCCTTACAGTCTGCCCATAGAAGCTGATATTGAGTTAGGGATTGAGATGTTTGGTGAGCTTGGTCACACACCGAAGACGACTGATGTCCTTGATCTCATAACAAGTTCTGTCAATTATGATGAGAAGTTCAAGCGGATGTGGCTTATGCTTGCCGGCAATACTGTCATTGCTCCTACTACATCCAACAAGATCAGCCCTACATGGTATGGTGTGCTGGTAAGTACTGGTAACTTATGCTTTCGTGGCTGATAACTTGCATCATGTTCACATGGTAACTGTATTGCTTTATATCATGTAGATTTTTTGTTCATTTACCTCCTTGTTTTTTCAGCAAAACATTAATACAGTCAAGGACTTGAATTGGTGCAAGTTCATTGCTGATGAGCTCCATAAGGCACTTTTGAAGGGGAGGCCTACAAAGGGGTGTCTTCTTTTCTACAATGTAAGCCATGGTGCTTTTTTTTTCTTTTCCTGCTGTCTGGTTGTGTATTTCTGACAACAATGACTCTTTTTTACCAGCTTTTGTACATTGATGCTATCGATCTTACTGGTCTTGGTATCTCATTGCCCGTTGGAGCGTTTGCTATCAATGTTTGGACAAAAGAGAAGATATCTGAATTGCTTAGTATGGATGTCCAAGCGGACGGAATTTCTTATGGCAAACTACCGGTAACTTTGTTTTTCTTTTCCTTCTAATCAGTTCATGTACTTACTGCAAATGCATTTGTTCTTTATACTTTTCTTTACTCATTTTCATTCTCAACAAATCACCAGTTGAAACCCCAGTTTGGCGTCGATTTCTGCTTGTTTGGCGGTTTACAAGGTCTTGGGAAGTTCATGCGTGTGCATGTCCCACCAAACTGCAATGAAGAGGTATGCTTTTTTTTTGTTTATATCTATTCTGTTAATTTGTAGCCTTTTTCTTTGTTGTTGATACATTTTTTGATGGCAACTAATGACTATGCAACCTTATAAGTGTTTTTGTATTACACATCTGAATTTTTTTCTTCATTAGCTATTTTTATGTTGTGCTTTTATGGTGGTAACTTTTGTTGCATACACATGGTAATTTTGTGTCTGTTTTACCTGATAAATCATGTTTTACCAATCTAAATTTTATTTTTTAATAGCTGATAACTTGTGTTGTAATTGGTTGATACTTTCTGTTGCACTCACATGATAACTTTAGAATGGAAATCCTATCTATTTTTTTAGTTCTCTTATGATATCTTGTTTTGTTTGTTTTATTAATGAGTAGAAACTTGCAAAGGCTTCTGAGCTCGTGGGTCGGTTTTCATCTGGCCTTGTTGGCCTGCTTGGCGATCTTGTGCAAGGGTTCGTCTCACTTGATGATGAAGGCTGTTCATATGTGTCTCGTCGACTAGACACTGATCTTAGGGCGATTTCTTCTGCTACCCGGAATATGGCAAAGCCCTCTCCTGCTCGCCGTACCCGTCAATCGGAGAGTCCCGACAAGAATATTATTTATGGATGAGTCTGATACTGACCATGATACGGATGAAAATGACGGGGACGAATCTGATGATGATGACTTTATGGTTTTGTATCATGGTTCTTCTTCCCGCAGCAGGGCAGAGAATGTGGCCTCTGGCAGCAGGGCAGCGGATGTGAATACAACTCACTAAGGCAATGCAAACGCTGAATTGCGTGACAGTGTAACAGAAAATGTAGAAGGCATACCTGATAGTGTAGCAGGAAATGTGGACCCAACTCAATCAAGCGATGCAAACGCTGAAGCGCGTGACAGTGTAGCAGGAAATGTCGAAGGCATATCAGACCGTGCGGGCGATGAACCTGTTATTGAGTCCCAGATATTGCTCACTGGTACTTCTAACACGGTGTCAAGCAGCTCAGGGGATGGCGTGCTCAGCCAGCGTGATATGACAGACACGCAGTTTGATTTGGCCACTGAGTCTTCTGTTAAAAGATGCGGTGCTCAGCTTGCCAAAAAATTGGCTTACATGCGGAGGCGCAAGAAGTTGAAGCTACCATCTCCACCCCGTTCTGTTCCGCCACCTGAGCCTGTCCAGCTGTCAGAAAGGGACATCCATTTATATGTCATGAAAGTTGTTGTAGAAGAGCTTGGGATCCGTGTGGCTGACAAGGGCACCGGTGAGGTCATTCGACCCTCAACTAGTACTAAACAGGTTTCACGCAGGTGAAATATCCTTTTGTATTTTTCTACTTCTTGTATTTTCTTCAGTTCTAACACTGCACGGTAGCTTCAATTGATTTTATGTGATAACTTCAGTAGGACCCTTCTGATAACTTCACCTTTTTTGTCTTATACACATCTTCTAAACTACTGGTCCAACCTCTTTGTTCACTACTTCATTTTATTTTTTCAGGGCACCCTGCAAACAAGTTGGTACACTTGAGGAGTCATCCAGTATCCCAAAGTCTAGGTAATCTGTTGGACCAATTGGTCTTCAATTGATTATCTTTTGTTAAAAAATATGTTGCAGATTTTTCATTATTATTTTTGCATGGTAGTTTTGAACTGTTTGTCTGGTAATTTTAGTAGTATTACAATGATAACCAGTAACTGTCTCCTTGTTTCTATGCATCTACGCTCTTTTTATATGGTAACTTTTTTTTAGGATTCACACCCGCTACTTCTTATAAATAGCTATTTGTGTCTGTTCATTTTAACACTATATCTCACAACTTATCTTTTTTTGCAGGAAGTCAAGTGGAATTAATGCCGCTAAAAAGGTGCGGTTTACCAAGACTAGGTCTTCTCCTCGACTAAGAGCAGCATCTTCACAGCCGATAGAGGTTGTGGATCTTGAAGATCAGCCCACGTTGACGTCTCATGTTGTCGTTTCACAACCTATTGTGATGGGCTCTTCGCCAGCGTCCGTCGAAGCAGCAGCTGCTCCCGAAGTTGCATCTGATGCTGTTAAATCTGTAGAACAACTGGCTACAGTGGCCACCGTCACTGTTGTTGTTGAAGAGCTTGCCACTACAGCTGTTAATGATGAAATTGATGCTGATGAAACTCCTGTCGTGGACACTGGTATGCACTGATTGATAACTAGTCTGATGTTAAACATACATATCTAGTTTGTTCAATGTGATAACTTTTTTTGTCCTCTCATTTTATGCAGCTCAACATGTTACTGAACCCGTCACCGAAGCTGCCCAAGTGTCCATGCCCCCTGAAGCCGGAGTGGCTGTTGTAGTGACTGGTGTTGATGCAGGAAAAATAGCTCCAGGTATGGACTGTTCTGATGGTAACTATAGCATTTTGTGGTGGTAACTCTTACTTGTTTATGATGGTAACTATAGTGTATTTTCTGGTGGTAATTGTACTTGTATACTGCAGTCCCAGCTGTCAATTCTGATGCTCAAGATGAAATTGCTGAACTTCAAGTTGCGGATGATTCCCAGAATGTCCAATTGCATCAACAAGTTCAAGCTGAAGACGTTGTTGTTACTCCTGAAGCTGCAAGTGATGATGTTGTATTTAGAGTTGATGGTGATTTCACCCCACCAAGCTGCTCTCTCGGACTTGGCTCCATTTTTGGTGTGACGCCTGAAGCTCCACCAGTGGCAGCTGCGGTTCAGGGTATTCCTTCATCACCTCATGCACCACAAACAGTAGCAGGAGCACCACAAGCAACAGAAGTGCTAGAATCAGCAGCCGCACCGCAAGCAGCAGAAGTACTACATGCAGCAGCTACAACATTAGCCGATTCAGACGCGATCGTAGCGCCTGCCTCTACTGCCGCGGAGAAAGTTGAGGGCATAGACGTTGAACCGGTTGCTTGGGCGCTGCCTGCCAACTCCGGTAAGTGAAGACCTTTTTGTGTCTTTGCTTCACAGCAATGATTGTATGATGGAGGCACTTGATCGAAGACTTTTTTAACTGTTTTTATGTGCTTTCTTCCGTATTTAAGTCAGTTTTTTCCTTTTCCCTATGTCTGTGTGCGTGTGTGGATGAATGTAATATGACTCTTTATGCTTTTGTGTTATGTGAAATGAACCATTTTGTGATTCTCGTTCACCATAATTTGTGTGTTATGCTTTTGTATTTATTTATCTATATGTGTGTACTCCTGATTGTGATTACTGATTACAATGTATTATTTTTACCTCCCATGACAACATTAATGTGTGTTGTTTTCATAATATAACCCCCCTTCTCCCACCTGGTAACTTACCTTCTCCCACCTGGTAACTCACCTTCTAACTACCTGGTAACTTGATATGCTACACGATGGTAACACCTCTCATTACTCTGACAACATGCTCCAATAGCCTACCTTAGACCATATGTTCTATGGTGATCTAAGCTAACCAGTTTTTTTGCATGACATCTTCTGCATTTTTTTTGGTCACGGTTAATAACAATTTTTTTGAACATTTTTTCATGTTTTTGCCTGAACAGTGATGTCCTGGTAAATGTAATTGTTTTGGCATGATAACTTTGACTCTAACCACATATTATCTTACCCAATAAGTTTTTTTCACAACACTCCTATTTTTTGTTGTGTTGATAATTCACTCATTACTTTTAGCTGGTAACATCCATTGGATTATACTGGTAACTATCACTCTATCCCAACGTTACCTTGTCCAACAAATATTTTTGGTGACAGCCCCTTGTTTTTTAGTGTGCCCACGGAGCTCATGAGTGTTATTTTCTGTATATGCATTTTTTGGTTTGTTTATTGTTAATATCCTTTTCTCATGCCCCTAATCTTACCTATTTTTTTATGTTCATGAAAAGACCGTCGTGTTCGGGTGTACGATGTCGAACTTGACGATGATGAAGTACTTATGTGGTGGGAAGAATTTGAACATAACAACCCATCAGCCAAAGGAAAAGATGTTGTGCAAGGAGGTAATCAATTTTTGTTAGTTTGAGAATGCCAAAGTTGTGACGTACCATATCAATGCCTGCTGATAACTTCTGTCCAAACTGCTGATAAATTATACATAAACATTCTGATAACTTATGATCTACCACTTTTGGTTGAAACCCTTTAGATTGTTTAACCTTTTTTATCATCACCAATCCTTGCTAAGCCTTTCATATTGTGTTGCAGATAATTGTCAAAGTCCCACATTTGCTACACCACACTTACCCCAACCCAAAGAGTGTATGCAACCCAGTGCCACACCTAGATCACTAATTCGGAAAGTTAGGGTTACCCGCCCATCACAATACCTGCTGCCGCCATTTTCGGACCTCATCCCCAGCGAAGATGATGAGGCTGTTTACGCTGAAGTTATCAAGCACACAACTGATTCAAACTCCAAGATTAAGGAGTAATATACGACTATTTTCTTAGTTTTTCATGCATTTTTGTTGCCATTCCATTTGTTTTTTAGACTCTTCCCCTCTGGTATTGCAGCGTCAGGGTAATCAACATTGATGCGAGGTGGGTCACACTCGGCGAGCTTGCTAATTGTGTGAGAGAAACGGGGCAGGTTTCAACCAGTATTGCTGAGTTGCATGTTCGTGTTCTTCAATATTTGGAAATGCCAAACAAAATTATCTTCCCTTGGCTGCTGTCCGTTTATCTGCTTATTGGAGACTTCAACTGTAAATCTGTACTTCATCATTTCCGATGGGACCAACACTACATTTTGAGCCATCAAAATGAGGTACTTTTTGGGTTTTCTTGCCACTCTACACTTTTAATATCCATTGTCTACACTTTTTTTATTTTTACAGTGCATTTTTTCATGATAACTTCATTATACACAATCTGGTATGATAGTTCATTTACTTTTGCATGGTAACTTTAGCACTCATTTTCTGGTAACTTGTTTCCTCTGCCATGATAACTTATATTATTTTGCATGGTAACTTTAGCACTCAGTTTATGGTAACTTGTTTCTTCTGCCATGATAACTTTTTCTTGTGTTCCCTGTATTTAAATATGGCTCCCTCTTTTTTGTTACTGCTATGATTATTGTAGCTTCTATTCCCTACCTTGCAAAAGTTGGGACCGGGACCAGATGACGGTCATTGGTATGTACTGTCGCTGAATCTTAAGGCGAAATGATTTGAGGTGCTGGATTCGTTGCGTGAAGAAGATAGTCCATCTTTAATCAAGCACGCAACAAGGTACATGAATGCTATAAAGAAGGCTTGGTTGATTTCATACAAGGACTCGCACAAGCAAATTCAAGATTATGAACTCGTGTATATTGATGTTTTTAAACAAGAGAATGGTTTAGTTGTTTATCTGTGTTCCCTATTTTATATGTAGCCCCATTTGTTTGATAACATGTTTTATGTACTCACACACATACTCTGTTTTCAGCATTGATTGTGGCTACTTCGCTTTCATGTCTTTGGAACTGTGGAATGGGAAAATTATTCCTGCGTTCACCCATGAGCAAGTACCGGCACTCAGAAATTTTTTGACATCGAGGTGGCTAAATCACACTCAAAACAGATGCAAAGAGTGGCGCTACCATTTGTTTGGCAACAGTTCGTGAGGTATCAACTGTCATCATCTTCTTTTTTTTCGTTGTGAGAGCATTTTTCAGTGCTGGTCTTAAATTGATGGTAACTAGTCGAAAGAAGCATTTTAGCATTTTCTTGGTTGGCACACTAGTTGTTTTTTAGTGTCTTGTCATCACACATAGAAGAAATTCAGTACCAGATGGTAACATATAGCTTACGTGGCTGCTATTTTTCTTATATAAATAGGCTGCTAACTAGTTTGTTCTCTCATTCTTTGTTGGTCATGAAATTTATCTGGTAACTTGCATTTAGTGTCGCTGATAACTAGTATGAATAAAAGCTGATAGTTTTCCAAAAAAAATTAGGTGGAATAACTTTTTTCGATTGCAGATAGTGTTGAAAACTCATTGTAGTGTAATGACACATGTAAAACATATAGGAAACTGGTGATAGCCCACAAATAACTTACCCAATATGTTTACGATAACTTTCACCACACAATTCTTAAAACTCCAGCCCACAAATCTGCTGATAACTTACATAAATATAGGTGCTATAATTCGGATTACATTTTTTGCACTGATAACAATCAGCAAAACAAATGAAGATAAGTTTCTTGTCCATTCATTTGTAGTGACGATCTTGTTTTTCTCTATCATTCATCTTGCTAGAGGTGATGTGCACCTCCGCTTGTCGTGGTGCACGCTGCTGCAAACACTGCACTTTCTTTGTTTTGCTGGTTTTACAATGTCAAAGGGATGCTGATGCTTCTTTGTTTTCGGCCATCCTTTTGTGACAGTCTTCGGAGGGTCTAGTATCGTTTTTGTGTTCGAGGAATGGGATGCAGCGGCTGGCATGTTGGCTCTAGCTTGTATTGTCACAGGGATGCTTGTTTGTCCCGTGTTTGGGTTCTCCATGTTAGGTATGTTTATTTTCTGTTCGGCATGGACAACTTCACTCGTTGCGACCACTGGAATAGAACATGGGTCTTGTTGTGATTGGAACGATCCTCTAGCTTCTTCCTTGTCCTTTCTGGCCTTCTTACGTTGGCTTTTTGTTAGCGCGTCCATTTCTTCCTTGAAAGCATATAGGTGCTTCTTGGCCACCCTGGCCCCATCATTTGTGGGGCAAGCGTCCTTGGCTGTTGCCTTGAAGTCCCTTAGCATTGATGTATATCGCATGACGCTTTTTCCCTCCTCTGGCATGCTCTTACTAACTGTTGGTTGTTCAAAATCAGGTTTGATTAGATCTTCCTGTTGATCCCAAGCCCACCTCTTTAGAATATACTTCTCAGGTATCTCGTAGACCCCAATTTGGTCCATCACTCGTAACACATGTGCGCAGAGTATACCATCTCGCTCAAACTTGCAGCAAGTGCATGAATATGTCCCTTCATCCTTGTTTGCTTGCACATGGTAGTCCCTGTCCCCATATTTTGGCATGATTCCTCCGACTGAGCCAACCTTGAATGACCCATCTTGCAATGTGTCACATCTGTAGCCAGTTTTCACCTTCATCTCCATCTGGAATTTGGTGAAAATATTATGCGTGTAGAGGCCCTGCACCTGTAACTCGAGTGGGTTGAAGGAGTATGTTTCCACATCTTTGTACACTGTTTCCAGGTGCTCTTTTGACACACTCACCATCACCTTCTCCTCTATTGCAGTGTACTGTTTTGCAAATTCCACTAGCGAGTTATTTGGGTTGACGTACTTCTTCAACACAGCGTTGAATCCTTCGCTCCTTGCCGTTGTCTGCAAGAATGGGAAGAAGTCGTGCATGTAGTACACCGGGACCCAACATTCCATGTTTTCCCACAGCCAGTGGAAATGCTCGTTGTCCGTTTACCCATGATCATCCAGCATCTTTCACCATTTTTCCTCAAACTCCTCAACTGCGTTCAAAAACCAAGTAGATGGTGATTTCAGTGCACACATCATGGTAATTCTAATACACTTAACATGATAACTTGCTTCAGGGGACAATATGTGGTAATTTCAGTGCACGCATCATGGTAATTCTAATACACTTAACATGATAACTTGCTTCAGGGGACAGTATGTGGTAATTTCAGTGCACACCTCATGGTAATTCTAATACACTTAACATGATAACACCTCATGGTACTCATGTTCTCATATAACTCTTTCACTGCATGCAATAGTGAAAAGGATGGTAAGTCAACTACACATATCATGATAAGTTTTGATGCACTTATCATGATAACTTCCTTCATGCAACACTAGGTGGTTGTAGTCGATGCAGATTTTGGGAACTATAACTACATGGCAAACATGCTAAAGTGGTCATGGTCACTTAAGAACACGAGTACTGGTAACTCTTTCACAACAATCCAGTTTTTCACACGAGTACCTTATTTTTTATCAATGTGGGAAAAATGTGTAATGCTGGTCATAATTTACTATAATTCAGCATGGTAACATTGGATATCGCGGCACAATTATGTAGTTTGTGGCAATATGAGTAGAGTGTGTTGTGTGAAAATACAATACCATTCAAGCTGTTGTCAACACAATCTTTGAATGCTTTCTTCAGTGGTTCATCATCGGCCATTAACCTCCCAAGCTTCTCTTGTGCTTTCTTCATAATGTGCCATCTGCAATTTCTGTGTACTATCCTGATGAACACCTCGTCAATAGCATTCCTCATGGCAAAGTCTTGATCTATGATTATGTTCTTTGGTGCAACCCCACCCATCGCATGCAAGAATGTGTTAAACAGCCACACAAAGTTGTCTGTCAGTTTGTTTCGAACGAAACCACAACCGAATTGGATTGATTGCCCGTGGTTGTTAATGCCAATGAAGGAGGCACATGGCATCTTGTACATATTAGTCATGTACGTTGTGTCGAAAGACACAATGTCGTTGTATTTTGCGTATGCCCTACGTGATGCACCATCTATCCAGAACACATTTCCACCCTGTCTTCATCATCAAGTTTCATTCTCCAATAGAAATCTGGATCCTTTGCCCTGAGCTCCTCAAAGTATGCAATTGTGCTCCCCACGTCTGCATTACGGTACTCCTTGCGAAACTTGGCTCGCTGATTCGCCACGTCCTGTGTTGTGTATGGCACATTCTCAGCATCACCATAGAACTATGAAATTAGTTGCATTTGCCTTGCGGTTTGTATGTTGAATTCATGTAGAATCCGTAAGAAATCTTGCTCGTCTTTGGGAATGTTCCTATGTGAGGCTAGAAATTTTGTCAGAGATGGCTTTCTTATCAGTGGATGGTTGTGGTTATCATCAAAGCGTTCGACTCTCCACCACGCATCCTTGTGCGTAAGGTAAAGGTGGGCTGGACACTCAGACCTCTTAACCTTACACCTTTTTCTCTTCTTCACGATGCCTTCTGGGTTCAGTACATCCTGCACCTCCTCCTTCTTCCTCTTTGGCTTGCCGCCTTTCCCACTCACCAGGAGTGCTCTGCTCACTGTGTTGTCCTTCAGTGTTCTTGTGTAAGCTATCCTTGTCCCAAATCCATTTCTGAGTGCATATAGCTTGTAGTGAGCAACAGCCTCCTCAAAACTTTCAAACTTCATTGTTGTATCAGGAGCCTTAGGTGTGGAGTATGCCTCAGTGTTAACCCCTCCTTGATCAGCGTTGAGCGCTCCTGTTTCTGGACTTGCTGGCTCGCTGACCAACACATCATAGAACCTTTCTTCTCCCCCAACACTAGAACTTGCTTCCTTGTTTGGCTCATGGACCCTCTGGTTAGATGTAGGTGGAGCACCTGCATGTTTTTCACATGAAATGTTTTGTCATAACATGATTTATCATTGTTTGGTGGTAACTTGTAGTATGCTGCGATGATAATATTATGCTTCCAACATAAACATATAGTGTGACACTTTTGTAAGTGAGTTGCCACTTACCTGAACCAAAGCCAGTTGTACGCGCATCATCATCATGTTGTTTCTCTTGTCCAGCACTATCTGTGGCATTTGTGTTATATCCATGGTTTTCTGACATGTTATTGAAGCACCTGCTTACACATGTTAATAGCATATGTGAGAAAACTAAAAATAACACTACTGTTTACATACATCAATCACATTTTTGCACATTGTGCATGCTATCTTTTTTGTACTTTTTTTGTGATTCTTTTTTGAGTTGACATGGATATTATCATTTTTTATGCAGGTAATAATTTGTTACTCATTTGGGACTCTACTCTACTCGGCACACCATTCCCTGCTTCAAAAATCAGTTCAATTTTTTTCTTGATGGTAACTTTTTGCATAGATGCACCATGATGGCATGGTAACAGATGACAATACTGATGATAACTTTTGTATGAAAAAATGTGGTAGCTTTCTCTACAATAATTATAGCCTAATTGTAACAAGAGTGGATTCTGTTATGGTGTTGTGACTTCCTTTTTTACATACAACAAGAATTTTTTGTTGCCTAATTTCACTGTTTTTGTGCAACAAGTTCAAAAGGAGTTGTCTTTTTTCAAGAAAAATCTTTTGCATATGCCCTGATAACTCATGTATTCTGTCATGATAGCTTATATGCACATAGTACAATAAATTAGAAAAAATGGCACTTTTTTCTTCCTTTTTTCATGGGGCTATTTTGGGTTGAACTGAAATGGAATTGAGATACAGTAGGGAGTGCTTAGAATGTACCTGATCCGCCTGGATTTTTGCTGGATTCTAGACGCCTGGTAGGTTCTGGTGTCCCTGGTGGTAGATCAAGCCGAGATCGGGTGCTAACTTGAGACCCCCAAGCGTTCCTGCATGATTTTGCGAAGGTTTTGCTGGATTCTGGACGCTTGGTGAGTTCTTGCGTCCCCGATGGTAGATCAAGTCGAGATCCGGTGGTAACTTCAGTTTCCTCAAGTGTATTGCATGTTTTGTGAAGCAATTGCTGGGTGAAATCGGGGGGGGGGGGGAGGGGGGTGGGTAGGGGACGGATATGAATGGTTGAGTTCGTCGCCAGGGAGAGAGGAATAGGGAAGAGGAGGGTCGATGGAGAGTGTTTGTTGCGTTTTCTTGCTGTGGAGGTAAGAAAGTTGGGCTCACGTGATGTTTGTGGGCCAGGGTCAAGTCATGGGCCAGGGTCACGTGAGGGGCGCTGAGATGGGCCTCGCGATTGCCTCCGCTCGATGGCTCGGCCTCGCGCGCTACGCGCACTCGGCCTCGTGAAGGTGGGATCATTCGGACCTTTTCTATAGGTATGAACGTTTGGTATATATCGCAGTCCTTATTTAAGTGGTGATCTAGATAGAGAATAGAAGTAGATGAAAAATAAAAAATAAAAAAAACTGAGATGCATAACATGGTAACATTTTTGGGTGTAAAATAAACATTGGAACTTTTTCTGACATCTTCAAAGGACTAGCTTGGCATTAGTGGCTAGCGGTTTAAATTGAAAAATTCAATTTACGATCAAGTATAACACTCTCTAATTTTTAGATGAAATTTTCCGAACATTTTCAGAAAATACTAGGTATTAGTGGCTGGCAATATAAATTTAAAATACAACTTACCACTCATATATAAATATTGTGTAAACTTTAATTTGGGAATATTTTTCCTCATGGCACTAACTAAATATCATCTGAACTTATCAACTCTTAGCTCAACATCCAAAATTTACTTCTGTGTACTGAACTAATATTCAAAATAATTATTTGGGCCCAAGACAAAACAATTACCGTATAGGTCATAAAATATAAATTGTGCTACATGCGTAGATGAATGACTATACAAAACTTACCAAAAGACAAAAATATTCATAATTACAATAGTGTCAAAATATATACAATTTTTAACACTATTATGAAAAGATATGTTCCTCTCAAGACTGCACATGTTACTCATATGAGAAAAAAGCTACAGATCGATTGGTGTAAAAATAAAATATTTTTTAAAAGATAGTCTAATCCAAGAAAAAATCATGGATATCAAGTTGTATTTTTTATTAGATTAATATTCGCTCAGTATGGTCACATACTAGCACACCAATTTTTTTAGGGTTACTGTCGACGAATTACATTGTCAATGTACTCCCTCCGTTTTTATTTAGTTCGCGTATTAGCTTTAGTCAAAGTCAAGCTTTGTAAACTTTGACCAATTTTATAAACAAAAATATTGACATATACGATAACAAATCAACATCATTAGATTTATTATTGAATGTACTTTCACATAGTATAAATTTGTTATGGTAAATGTTTATATTTTTTTCTATAAACTTGGTCAAACTTTATGAAGTTTGACTTCAGTCAACTCTAATATGCGAAGTAAATAAAAACGGAGGGAGTATCATAGTATACAATTATCCATACAGATTGGAGGGGTCAAGGAATGCAATTAAAAAGGTCTAGAAACACGAGCAAGAAATTTGAATAAAGACATATGCTTTTTTGGTCTAAATATGTACAGTAGATGACATGTGTCAATATGAGTGCACGAGAAGGATCGTGAAAGAGATATGCGAAAGAGGTTGTGAGCATCCGTTCACTCAATTTTCACGAACATCAATATGTCCAATAATTATCGTTTGTTATTTCTGTATAAAATTTATTTGAAGCTATTTATATCACATTATCGTTTGGAAGTTTACATCTATAATTGAGATCATAATTTTGCATAGAAACACATTATAAACACTAGAAATGTTTCCCAAGCGTGAGTAAAGGGCCACTTTACTAGATTGGAGTGTTCAATTTGATTTCTAACGTCATGATCTATTTACATAGCCACTATCGACAAGAAGGGATCAAACGCAAGATTTGCATTGAAGGGGAGGGCCACTGGTAGGTGATTGCACATGTGCCTTCAAAAGGAGGCAAAATTATAGTGCTTGAAGGGCTCACAAGAAAAAAGAGAAATATGCTAGAAAATCTCTTAAAAATTAGAAATATCCCACCGTTTATTTAATAGATTAAAAATTTATGACCATTAGATATTAGATAATGTTTTAAAAATTACCCACCATTGCCATTGTTAATTGTTAAAGTGAGAAAAACGTTTAGCTCGCCCTTCCGCAAGAAAAAAAAACAGAAACAGATCTACCTGCCTGCTGACCCTTCCTAACAAGCAAAGTTACATGCCCTTTGCCTCAAAAATAGTTACGTGCCCTGAAAGAGAAAATAAGAAACAAGCCTACGTGACTGCTCACCTTTCCCTACAAAAAAAAACAAAGTACGTCCCCACAAAGAGAAAAAAATCTTACCCTTCCTTACACTAAAAAAAAAACAAAGTTGCGTGTCCTCACTACCTAAAAAACACGCCCTCAAAGAAAAAAAATGTGTTTCACTTTTTTTTTTTTGCATCATGTTCCATGGATTTCTGGAGTCCTTCTCACTATCGATGGATCCATTTTCTCTTTCACCGGTGTGAGGCAAGTGAAATAGAATAGAAAACTCCATGTTAATTATAAAATAATAGCCCTTGCTCCGGTGGGTCGCTTAAAATTCACATTACTTGACCGTTCAATTTGTGAATAAAATCCAATTAATGTGCTGCACAAGAAAAAAAAGACAGCCATTTTACTTGGAAAGAAAGTCCCATTGGTACAAATAAAAAAAATAAATAGAAATATATATGCAGATACATCTCACAAACATATACATGATCATTACCTAAAAAAAGATTGTACTACCACGTGATGCACGGTGCCTGCGTGACACACTGTGCGTTAAACATATCACCGGTTTCATCCAGACTTAAATTAAGACGGGTGATGTGTATGGCCGCCGAGCGACGGTATGGTTCGGAGCCATACACACATGTGGATTCTCGCATGCAATCAATTATGGGAAAATAACACATACACGATGATGTGTGACACTCGCCTCTATGTATTCTATTAAGAAAATAAAGAGTTCAACTAAATAAATCTTTTAGGTAGTTAGATGCATAACCTGGTAACATTTTTGACATGATCCAGTTGAGTTATGAGGCTTTATTTAAGTGGTGATCTAGATAGAGAATAGAAGTAGATGAAAAATAAAAAAATAAAAAAAAACTGAGATGCATAACCTGGTACTTCCTCTGTAAACTAATATAAGAGCATTTAGATCACTAAAGTAGTGTTCTAAACGCTTTTATATTAGTTTACGGAGGGAGTAACATTTTTTGGCTGTAAAATAAACATTGGAACTTTTTCTGACATCTTCAAAGGACTAGCTTGGCATTAGTGGCTAGCGGTTTAAATTGAAAATTCAATTCACGATCAAGTATAATACTCTCTAATTTTTAGATTAATTTTTCTGAACATTTTCAGAAAATACTAGGTATTAGTGGCTGGCAATATAAATTTAAAATACAACTTACCACTCATATATAAATATTGTGTAAACTTTAATTTGGGAATATTATTCCTCATGGCACTAACTAAATATCATCTGAACTTATTAACTCTTAGCTCAACATCCAAACTTTACTTCGGTGTACTGAACTAATATTCAAAATAATTGTTTGGGCCCAAGACAAAACAATTACCGTATAGGTCATAAAATATAAATTGTGCTACATGCGTAGATGAATGACTATACGAAACTAACCGAAAGACAAAAATATTCATAATTACAATATAGTGTCAAAATATATACAATTTTTAACACTATTATGAAAAGATGTGTTCCACTCAAGACTGCACATGTTACTCATATGAGAAAAAAGGTACAGATCGATTGGTGTAAAAAATAAAATATTTTTAAAAAGATAGTCTAATCCAAGTGGATATCAAGTTGTGTTTTTTATTAGATTAATATCCGCTCAGTATGGTCACATACTAGCACACCAATTTTTTTAGGGTTACTGTCGACGAATTACATCGTCAATGTATCATAGTATACAATTATCCATACAGATTGGTGCCAAAGGGGGAGGGGTCAAGGAATGCAATTAAAAAGGTTTAGAAACACGATCAAGAAATTTGAATGAAGACATGCTTTTTTGGTCTAAATATGTACAGTAGATGACATGTGTCAAGATGAGTGCACGAGAAGGATCGTGAAAGAGATATGCGAAAGAGGTTGTGAGCATCCGTTCACTCAATTTTCACGAACATCAATATGTCCAATAATTATCATTTGTTATTTTTATTTAAAATTTATTTGAAGGTATTTATATCACATTATCGTTTGGATGTTCACATCGATAATTGAGATCATAATTTTGCATAGAAACATATTATAAACACTAGAGATGTTTCCCAAGCGTGAGTAAAGGGCCACTTTACTAGATTGCAGTGTTCAATTTGATTTCTAATGTCATGATCTATTTACATAGCCACTGTCGACAAGAAGGGATCAAACGCAAGATTTGCATTGAAGGGGCGGGTCACTGGTAGGTGATTGCACATGTGCCTTCAAAAGGAGGCAAAATTATATTGTTATGGAGATATAAATACAAACAAAAATAAGTTTGTTCTTAGGAGAATTTAGTGTTAAGGTTTTGTCTTCTTTATCTGCAATGTAGATTTGCAATATCTTTTAGTTAAAGGAATTTAGAAAATGTAGATTCATAACTTTGAACAGTCTTTACTACATAGATTATTTTATATATAAGATTAGAAAGCGCACGACATTTTGTACACATCTGAATTTGAAAGTAAATAAAAATGCATCTACACTTTTGGAAAAGGAATTATGGCTCATGGGTTGCTATGTATTTTTTATGATGCAATCAAACTTCCTTTTTTGGCAATATAAGAGGAGGGATGATTGCCCTATCACAACAATAGATAATGGAACTGTGCCGTCCTAGCATGCGTAGTTATGGTATATGACACAATATATACATATGAGCGGGATTATGGAAACCAAAATAACCGACCAACAAGGAGAGATTTAAATAAAATATGTTGAAATATTACTACATATGTTTTATACTAGAGACAGTGTTCTAGAACATCTATAGTAGAATATCTTTACTTTGACTATGAATACATAATTGTACCATTGGAACCACTAGAAAGAACGTACTACATTGAAATTATTTCATTATTTAATTTCACAAGCATATTCAAATAAAAAAATTCTTATAGGTTGTGCCATTGAGATAGATTCATGCCTAGAAAACCAGATATTTCACAACAAAGATGTAACTAAGAGAAAAACAACAAAGAAAACATAACTAAATAGATATTTTCATTGTTTAGTTCTCCTATCTAAGTGGATAAACTATTTATTTGTTCTCTTTATTCATATGTTTATTTTGTTATTCCATTGAATCATAACATAAATACTGTATTGCCTTTACTTAACATTATTTCCAAACATAGACATTTATTATTCTGCTTTTAGCACCAATGGTCAACAATTGAATCTTGATGTTGCATGTCGATGTTATATCACATAACACTATAGGCTACGCAAAAACAATAAGCATGCCCGTAATATAATACACTACCTTTCAAAATGGCACAATTATAATTAACCCATAAAATAAAAATATATTATAGATAGCACATACAAATTGATATATATTGTAAAATTTATTTATAATGATTGTAGAATGGACTGTTTCCTCTGCATGATGTGAATATCCACGAATGCACAAATTTAATTTCAAGATAGTGTTGACTAATGATGCCCTCACATTTGCCAGGGCCGCTTTTCTAGTTCTTGTAATAGTAAATGATCGCAGTGATAATTAATAAATTGAGAATTACTCATCGTTCTTTAGATAGATTGATACATAATGAATTATTTTATGCTTTGCAGTCAAAGGTTCACACACTTTAAAATTTGCATTAGCGACACTTATTTTGGGACGAAGGGAGCATTAAATGGATTGATGAATAATAAGCTAACTGGGAGCATGTTCTTTGATTATATAAATTGAAACAAAATTAAAATGCCCTATTTTGTATTTCTTTTCTCGGCCCCAAATTTTTGGAGATGGCCCTGGAATCGAGTTGGCCACACAGGTCAGGAGCTCGCTTGCGGATGATGATTTTTTGATAGTCACCGTCCACCAATTAGGTTAATCTTGCACCATGGGTCACAAATGAGCTCACAATATCACAAGGAAACAAATGGTGCCAAGAAAAATTGGTATACCGAAACATGACAGCTTGAACCAGATACTACTATGCTTCTGCATTCTAGCGCGCAACTTATTCACAATGCTTTCAATCCTAGGAGTCTTATTTTTGTTCCCATCAAAAGGCCAGGTTAGAACCATGGCAATTAGCTTGTTTTGTCTCTCTTTATTTTCTTTTCCACTCCGGTAAACTAATAGGTGGTGGTACTGGTATCATGATTTCTCTAGCTACTTCGCCCACCTTTTATAACATGGTTTGGCTGGGTGCGGATGTAAGCCCTTCGACACTTTCTTTTATTTCCCGACCCTAGTATGTCATCCAGGAGACTCCGGATCACTCCTAGTTTCTCTCATTGTGTTTAGGTGTTCGTGTTTATGAAGCTTCAATGCTAGGCTATACAGTTGCCACGATCTTACAGAGCTTAAGCTTCTAGTGCATCATAATACCCGCATGATGGACGGGATACTACTTTGTAGCAAGCTCATCTCAAAGAAACAATGATGACGAATTGGACACAAGTGCAGTGGTGGATCCAGAAACTGAAGTTAACCAGGGGAAACATTTAAGGTCTAAAAAAATTTAGGTACAAATGCAAAGTCTACTAAACTTGAATCCATGAAATCCAACTACCCATAACATAAATAAGCCTAAAAAGTTCTTAGAAACTACTAATGTGGACTCTTGTTGCTTCAGTTGTGCACTTTATGCCACAATATAATCCTACAAAGACCTACACAACTGTGAATGCATTTGCACAAGTGTGATGTGCGATATATATTGCATATTTTGCAAAGCTGGTAGTGCAAGCTTCATGGAATGATCTAGAAAAACAAAAGTGGATACTAAATTTGAGTGCCCACTATATTTTGTACTGTATGTACAGATAAAATTCAAACATAAGGGTCATTGCAGCTATGGTTGTGGCCATTGCAGCTATGGCATGGATGCTTGCGGTCCTTGCATGCAGATCGTTGCAGTGCAGGCACCATCTTGTGCTGCCATTGCCGAAGATGTTGCCTCTTCCTCTGTCGGGTGCCCGGAGCAGAGAGCGGTCAAGCAGGGATCAGGGATCAGGTCGCAAGTTACTATGGAGCTGTCAGGGAGGAGTATGCGTCCAGCAGAGGAAGATGCGTCCAACGGCGGCGACGGCGTAAAGGAGGAGGAGGCACTGGTTCGTTGAGGAATAGTTTTTCCACCGGCGACGTGGAGTAGTGCGTCCAGTGGCATGGACGTCTGGGATCCCGGATGGTCATGACCACATAGATCGGGGAGGTCATTTCCTGATAACGTCCATGTTTTTTTAGAGAAAAGGCGGAAACCCGACTTTAAATTAGTAAAGCCACCATGCAAAGAGAGTACCATCTAACCAGCCAGTACACACAAGGTATCAACACCAACGTTATAAAATGGCCATAATCGGCAATAAGGCACACATGCCAAGGGTAAAACCCAACAAAAAGTAGACTAGGGCTAAGGTAAACCAAAAGATGTAGCACCCACTAAGACGGCCTGGCCCGACCCCTCCTGGAGAAAGAAGTAGCGAAAGTATGCACCTGAGCAATGAGGACCTCCACAGCCGCCTTATCAACCTCCTTAATTAGAGATTTCCACTGCTGCAAAAATATGGGCAGTTTGAAGATGATATTAACCGCAGAGTTAGGGAACACCTGTTCAATAGTAACTTGTTTCTAGTCGTCCACAAGGTCCAACACATGGTCGAGAAGCCAAACCAAAATAGTCTCTTGAGGTGACCAGACAGGGTGGCCGCAAGTAATCGGAGAGCAGCGAAATTAGAAGGAGCCCAAGGGACACCCATCCACTCCCTGAGACAACTCCACAACAAAGATGCCAGGGGGCATCAAAACAGGATGTGGTCAGTGTCCTCCAAGCTTTGATAAAGAGAGCAGAACTCCGTACCCGGGCCATGACGTTTCTTAATCTAATTAGTGATACGTCTGCAACGTATCTACTCTTCCAAACACTTTTGCCCTTGTTTTGGACTCTAACTTGCATGATTTGAATGGAACAAACCCGGACTGACGCTGTTTTCAGCAGAATTACCATGGTGTTATTTATGTGCAGAAACAAACGTTCTTGGAATGACCTGAAACTTCACGGAGCAACTTTTTGGAAAATATAAAAAATACCTGCAAAAGATGAAGGCCAGGGGCCCACCACCTCTCCACAAGGGTGGGGGGCGCGCCCCCTACCTCGTGGGCCCCCTGGTGCCTCTCCAACTCCAACTCCAACTCTATATATTGTGTTTCGGGGAGAAAAAAATCAGAGAGAAGAATTCATCGCGTTTTACGATACGGAGCCGCCGCCAAGCCCTAAAACCTCTCGGGAGGGCTGATCTGGAGTCTGTTCGGGGCTCCTGAGAGGGGAATCCGTTGCCATCGTGATCATCAACCATCCTCATCACCAATTTCATGATGCTCACCGCTGTGCATGAGTAATTCCATCGTAGGCTTGCTGGACGGTGATGGGTTGGATGAGATCTATCATGTAATCGAGTTAGTTTTGTTAGGGTTTGATCCCTAGTATCCACTATGTTCTGAGATTGATGTTGCTATGACTTTGCTATGCTTAATGCTTGTCACTAGGGCCCGAGTGCCATGATTTCAGATTTGAACCTATTATGTTTTCATCAATATATGAGTGTTCTTGATCCTATCTTGCATGTCTATAGTCACCTATTTTGTGTTATGATCCGTTAACCCCGAAGTGACAATAATCGGGATACTTACCGGTGATGACCATAGTTTGAGGAGTTCATGTATTCACTATGTGTTAATGCTTTGTTCCGGTACTCTATTAAAAGGAGGCCTTAATATCCCTTAGTTTCCGTAAGGACCTCGCTGCCACGGGAGGGTAGGACAAAAGATTTCATGCAAGTTCTTTTCCATAAGCACGTTTGACTATATTCGGAATACATGCCTACATTATATCAATGAACTAGAGCTAGTTCTGTGTCACCCTAGGTTATGACTGTTACATGATGAACTGCATCCAGCATAATTCTCCATCACCGATCCATTGCCTATGAGCTTTTCATATATTGTTCTTCGCTTATTTACTTTCCCGTTACTATTGCTATCATCACTACAAAATACCAAAAACATTACTTTTACTACCGTTACCTTTTGTTACCGTTACCACTACTATCATATTACTTTGCTACTAAATACTTTGCTGCAGATACTAAGTTTCTAGGTGTGGTTCAATTGATAACTCAGCTGCTAATACTTGAGAGTATTCTTTGGCTCCCCTTTTGTCGAATCAATAAATTTGGGTTGAATACTTTACCCTCGAAAACTGTCGCGATCCCCTATACTTGTGGGTTATCAAGACTATTTTCTGCGCCATTGCCGGGGAGCATAGCTCTATTCTTTGAGTCACTTGGGATTTATATCTGCTTATCATTATGAAGAACTTGAAAGATCCAAGAACCAAGATTTATCCCTCAACTACGAGGGGAGGTAAGGAACTGCCATCTAGCTCTGCACTTGATTCACCTTCTGTTTTGAGTAAGCTTGCGACACCTTAACCTGCTTCTGCTATTCGTTCTGATATGTCACATGTTATTGATGATGCCACTTCTATTATACATGATACTTATGATGAAACTACTTCTATGCTTGATACTATTGTGCCATTTGGTGAATTTCTGGATGAACAACTTGCTAGGGCTAGAGAGATTGAAAATATTGAATCTGATAATACTGATGAAAGTGATGATGAAGAATCACTTGTTATTCCTAAGGGTTATGTTTTTGATCAAGAAGCCTCTTTAGCTATTTCAGCTTGCAAAGATAGATATGAACTTAAAAGGTTATTAGCTAAATGGAATAAGCAATCTCTAAATGATAGAATGAAACCTGACCCTGCTTTTGCTACTTCACCTATCTGTGTTGCCGATAAGAATTATGAATTCTCTGTTGATCCTGATATAATTACTTTGGTTGAATCTGATCCTTTTCATGGCTATGAATTTGAAACTATTGTGGCACATCTTACCAATTTAAATGATATAGCTACCCTGTTTACTAAAGATGAGAGAACTCGCTAGTTTTATATCCTTAAAATATTTCCGTTCTCATTAAAGGGTGATGCTAAGATATGGTTTAATTCTCTTGATCCTGGTTGTGTGCGTAGTCCCCAGGATATGATTTATTACTTCTCTGCTAAATATTTCCCTGCTCATAAGAAACAAGCTGCTTTAAGGGATATATATAATTTTGTACAAATTGAAGAAGAGAGTCTCCCACAAGCTTGGGGGAGGCTTCTCCAATTACTTAATGCTTTGCCTGACCATCCTCTTAAGAAAAATTAAATACTTGATATCTTTTATAATGGACTAATCGATGCTTCCAGACATTACCTGGATAGTTGTGCTGGTTCCATTTTTAGGGAAAGAACACCGGATGAAGCTGAAATTTTATTGAATAATGTTGACAAATGAAAATAATTGGACACCTCCGGAGCCAATTCCTGAGCCTATTCCTAAACCAACTCCGAAGAAGAGGGGTATTCTGTTTCTCAGTCCTGAAGATATGCAAGAATCAAAGAAATCTATAAAAGAAAAAAGGTATTAAAGCTGAAGATGTTAAGAAATTACCTCCTATTGAAGAAGTACATGGTCTTGATTTACCGCTTGTTGAAGAAACTCATGGTCTTGATAACCCAACACATGTAGTAAAGGTAAATTCTCTCTATAGATATGATAAAGCTGAAATCCCATTTACTAAGTTTGCTAGCCCATGCTTAGATGAGTTTGATAAATTTATGGCTAAGTAAGAAGATTTTAGTGCTTATTTTGGTAGACAATTGAAATACAATTCAAATATGCTTGAACACTTGGGTGATTATATGGCTAATGTTAAAGGTGAACTTAAACTCATTAGTAAACATGCTTCTATGGTTACCACTCAAGTAGAACAAGTACTTAAAGCTCAAAATGATTTGCTCAATGAATTGAATAGTAAGAATAATGATAATGATGTTAGAGTTATGACTAGAGGTGTTAGAATGACTCAGGAACCTTTGTATCCTGAAGGCCATCCTAAGAGAATTGAGCAAGATTCTTAGATAAATAATGTAGATGCACCTAGTCGCTCTAAAAGGAAGAAAAAGAAAAATGATAGGACTTTGCATGCTTCTAGTGAACCTATTACCGAAACACCTGAGAATCCAAATAATATTTCTATTTCCGATGCTGAAACTCAATCTGGTAATGAACCTGAAACTAGTAATAATGTTACTGATAATGTTCATGATGATGCTCAACCTAGTAATGATAATGATATAGAAATTGAACCTGCTGTTGATCTTGATAACCCACAATCAAAGAATCAACGTTATGATAAGAAAGACTTTGTTGCTAGGAAACATGGTGAAGAAAGAGAACCATGGGTTCAGAAACCCATGCCTTTTCCTCCCAAACCATCCAAGAAAAAGGATGATGAGGATTTTGAGCGCTTTGCTGAAATGATTAGACCTATCTTTTTGCGTATGCGATCAACTGATATGCTTAAAATGAATCCTTATGCCAAGTATATGAAAGAAATTGTTACAAATAAAAGAAAGATACCGGAAGCTGAAATTTCCACCATGCTTGCTAATTATACTTTTAAGGGTGGAATACCTAAGAAACTTGGAGATCCAGGTGTACCCACTATACCATGCTCTATTAAAAGAAACTATGCTAAAACTGCTTTATGTGATCTTGGAGCCGGTGTTAGTGTCATGCCTCTCTCTTTATATCATAAACTTGATTTGAATAAGTTGACACCTACTGAAATATCTTTGCAAATGGCTGATAAATCAACTGCTATACCTATTGGTATTTGTGAGGATGTGCCTGTTGTAGTTGCAAACGTTACTATTTTAACGGACTTTGTTATTCTTGATATTCCCGAGGACGATAGTATGTCTATTATTCTTGGAAGACCCTTTTTGAATACAGGAGGGGGTGTTATTGATTGCACTAAAGGCAATTCCACTTTTCATGTTAATGGTAATGAGCATACGGTACACTTTTCGAGGAAACAACCTCAAGTTCTTAGTATCAACTCCATTGGAAAAATTCCATCGATTATATTTGGAGGTTTTGAATTTCCTCTTCCTACTGTCAAGAAGAAATATGATATTCTTATTATTGGGGATGTGCATATCCCCGTTGAGGTAACATAGTGTTATTCGAAATTTCTCCGGTTCCATGTTATTCGGAATGAGTTCGTTAACAAGACTTGATCAACCTTGTTAGTGGATTCCTTTTGATGATCATGAGATGGATGAAACTAGAAGGCACAACCTTCTGTACCCCACTTTTACTTTCTGTTATTTATATTAAATAAAATAAAAATAAATATTTTTCTGACTGTTATCTGATTATCCGTGCAATATAAGAATACCCCGAAAATAAAAGTTCTCCAAATGCCCTGAAATTGAAATATGATTTTTTCTAGAATATTTGAGAATATTTGGCACTGAGAACACAACAGGGGGGTCAACCACCTGCCCACGAGGGTGGAGGGTGCGCCCTACCCCCTAGGCACGCCCCCTGCCTCGTGGGCCCACGGTGGCCCTCCTCCACTTATCCTTTCACCCACGCACTCCTTCTTCCTCCCCCAAACACGAATAACCAGCTCAAACCCGAGTCCAAGCTCGTTTTGCTGCCATTTTCGATCTCCTTGCTCAAAGCACCTCTCACAAAACTGCTTGGGGAGATTGTTCCTTGGTATGTGACTCCTCCATTGGTCCAATTAGTTTTTGTTCTAGTGCTTTATTCATTGCAAATTTTTGCTGCTTAGGTGACCCTGTTCTTGAGCTTGCATGTCAAATTTATATGGTCAAAAGTAGTTTTGATGCATGATATAGGCCCTAGGCACTTGTAGGAGTAGTTGCTATCAATATTATTGAGTTTGGTTTACTTTTAATTTGAAGTCACTAAAAATTTCAGAATTTTTCAGAAAATGATGAAGAGATTTTTGAGGGGCTCATCGAGCCAAAGCTCGAAGGAAAAGGCACCAAAGCCTAAGTATAATCTGCCTCGCACCGCGGAGGTTCGGGCGTGTGAATGGCCTTCCGATGATTTCTTGAGAGCAGCCGGGATTTATGAGGATTTTCATGAATTGGCTAAAAATGCAGGCCTCACCGCTTTCCTCCACGACCAATGCGATCAATATCTCTTACTCATAAATACCTTTGTGCAAAACTTTCATTTCCATTCTAGGAGCTCACCACCTACTGTGGAGTTCCATTTATATGATGAGCATAAGGAGATGTCACTTTATGATTTTTGTCGGGTTTGTTTAGTCCCTTTCGAGGGCAAGACAGAGGAACCACATCGCGATGATGTGGACGGGTTTATTGATACTATCACTGTAGGGGAAACAAGGAAGGTTTCTGATGCATGAATCACTAGCATACATTTCCCTGTTTTACACTATTTTGCATTATTTGCTAGTCGTTGTTTAATTGGTCGCGGAAACTGTGGAAACCTTAGTATCCCCGATATTATTATTTTGCTTCACGGTTTATACAGTGATAACTCTGTTAGTATGGGCGGCATTATTGCTAAACGGTTAAGTCTGAACCGTACCAAGGCCCCCATCTTTGGAGGCATCTATGCTTCACGCCTAGCTGTACATTTTAACATACCTATTAGGCATTATGAGAAGGAAGAAAAAGTGCTGCCTCATGTTTATTTAGATTATAAGAGTATGGTGGCACATGATTTTATTGTTAAGAATAGAGAAGGAGAGCTTAAATACAAATTGTTCTTTGATAAACATCATCCTGAGACTATTACCCTGCCTGCTCCTTCTTTGTTTGATTTATCTGCAGGCCAGTACCTTGTTCCGCTGAAGGCTATTCACGCCTACCGGAGCCCTGCACCAGCCATGGAGCCAGAGCCGGAACCACAAGTTGATCCTTCACGACAGTCTAATTACCAGTGGGATCCGGAGATGATTGTCAGCCAGTGGCAATCGAAATCTTCTTCCTCTTCTTAGTACGACCCCAACTATTATTATGGATATCCGCTAGGCCAGCCATGGCCATAGACCAACTTAGGCCAAAAGCCTAAGCTTGGGGGAGTACGTATTTCCCATCGACATGTCAGGACCCCGATTCCAAGTCACATCGATCTAGCCGGTAACACCTCATATCACTTTGCGGCCTCACGCACGGTATCCCACGGGTGTCGCCTTACCATGGCCTGGGACCGTTTGCGCCTTTTGGCTCACGTATATGATAGTGTCGCTAGCATCCATATGACAGAGAACCCGGGCCGACATGGCTAGTCATGAACCCAAAGCGGCACAAACCTATGGAGACAGGCATACATGAATCACATCGAGCATGTCGGTCATCAACGAGTGATTCCGGGCTATAGCACTAGGCTAACAGGACTTCGGGGATCCCGGGCTGTAGCAGGCTAGGCAGGACTTCGGAAGTCACCGCGTGACATTTCCCCGAAGGGATAGACATAGGAACGAAGTGAAACACATGCCGGCCAGTCAAGTGTCCTGAACAGTAGTGCTGGGCTAGCAGGACTCCGGTGAACCGGGCTGTAGCGGACTACTATGGCTCGAGGAACACTAGACTACATTTCCCCATAAGAAAGGCTGCCAAGGATAAACAACTAGATTGTCGGATCCCACTCATACCAAGCATTTCAATCATACACACAATATGCCCGATATGAGTACATACAACATGGCATCACAACAAAACTCTACAACTCAAGTACTTTATTTAAAGGCTCCAGAGAGCCATACATAACATGTCATACAAATAGGGGTCACATGACCCGACACTCAAGTCATACAGTCATACAAGCACATGCGGAAGCAACTAGTCTGAGTACAGACTCTAGAAAGAAGAAGGCTTCTCGAAGCCTGTCTATCTACATAGGGCCCTCCATGGCCAGGATCACCACCTGAGTGGCTAGTCACTCGTCGACGTCAAGGTCTACATAAAACCCATCGGAGGGGGCAGTGTTGTCGTCTGAAAACAATAAATAAGCAAACATGAGTACAAAGGTACTCAATAAGTCTTACATCAGAACCTACTATACATGCTTATTCTCAAGAAGGTGGTGGGGTTGATGCAGCAAGCCAGCTTTGACTCTTGGCTAAGCTATCCTACGGAACTTCACCAGAAAAATAGTTTTCGCACGCGAGTCCACTACTCACCAACACAATACTCCACCGGGGATCCTCCCTCGTCATCCTACGAGAGGGCCATCCTCGGTACTCACACTTATCTTGAGTCTTTTAGTGGTATCCATTAACTTGTCTATGAACTGTATAGGCAACCAAGTAGTCCTTTACCGCGGACGCGGCTATTCGAATAGTTTTATACCCTGCAGGGGTGTACTTCGTCACACATGTTTCCACCACTTAGCGTCTGCACACGACATGTGCTCGACAGACTTCAAGCGAAAACCGACGTGGGTGTAGACCACGACCTGACTAACCTCACAAGTCTCTAGTTCAGGTTTATCGCCTATTCAGGTTCCATCCACAAGGAAATCCGGCCGGGGTGTCCTCAACAGCCCCAAACGATGTGTACAGGGTCCCGAGACGCCAAACGGGCGCCCTGCATACCCGGCCACAGTGTATCTACCGCATCATAGCCCACCCCTAGGGTCAGCGCTACGTACGGCCGCCAACACATGTCCTACAAACAGCAGAAACTAGTTGCAACTCCTGAACAGAGGCGAGAGGGGTCAGTAACTCGAGCGGGGTCATATTTCAGGGCCCAATGTGTGGTAGTAGCTGAATCTTAAATCACGCATACAGATCTCAGTTCTTAGGGACGGCCTCAATGAAACAACCCACCATGTACTCCTACATGGCCTCTCATCGATACCTTTACCAAAACATGTTCAACACATCCCTCACATTACCGGCATAAGCATTTCACTCTAGCCCATCACCCAGATGAACCAGACCTGACACAACTCTAAGCATAGCAGGCATAGCAAGGTAGGAATCACATACATGGCTCAATCAATTCCTACACATGCTAGTGGGTTTCATCTAGTTACTTTAGCAATGACAGGTCATGCAGAGGATAAGGGTTCAACTACCGTAGCACACAACAGTTTGAATCGCGTTGTCTTAATGCAGTAAACAAGAGCAGAAGCGAGAACATGGGTTTGTATCGGAATGATCAATGGATGCTTGCCTGATGGAGTGGTAGCGGGATACTGCCCTTTAGTTGGATACTCGTGAATATCCTCGGAGGCAGAACCTACCACGGAGAACATGTCGGAACACAATCAACACATGACGATATGCAACAATATGATGCATGCTACATGGCAATATGATTGTGTCTTGGCCTAATGCAAGCTAAAATAGAAAGGGATGAACTCATTTGAATCAAAGATTCAAATATTAGCTCATTAAACATGGCATTTATAGTGCATTACCTTATTCTTCCTAAACAGCAAAGTAAACTTGTTTTGTCATGCATGAAACCATTACAGATGGATAGATTAAATTTTTCTGATAATTTTTCATATATAAATTATTTCATTTGGAGTTACGATTGAATTTCTATGAATTTTTGAAGTTTGAACTATTTTCTGGAATTTCCTGTATAAAAATAAATCCAGAAAATGCATTACTGCGTCAGTATTGCGTCATGCTGACCTCAGCAGGTCAAAGGCGCCAGCCCAGGTCAAACCTAACTGGTGGGCCCCTTCTGTCAGCCTCTCAGTGCACTAACTACGTTTAGTTAGCCTAATTACTGGGTAGGGCCCACTAGTCAGTGACTATACTAATTAAACTAACTAATTTTAGTTAGAAACTAATCTGGATAATTAGCAGAGGGGGGCCCACTTGTCATTGACTCAAAGGAGTCAACCTGGGCCCACCCAGGGGTCAAACTGGGTCAACTCGCCGGCGGCTTGACGCCGGCGAGGCCCGAGACGGCGGCGCGACTCGGAAAACGCCCTACGGCGACCACATCGACTACGGAGACCACCGATGCGAAGCCCAGGCTCTCGCACATCCAATGGAGCAAGTGTGAGGAGCCGGGGTGGAGCGAGCTCGCCGGAATCGAGCTCGTGGCGGCGATCGGAGTTCGGGCGAGGTCGGTTTCGACGCTACGGTGCACGGGAGGAAGAGCTAGTGGTGGCTACGGGTTCCTGGTGCTGCACTGAGCACGGTGAGGCGCTCCGTTGTGAGATTGCACGGCTGTGGCCACGGCTGCGCCATGGCCGGCGGCGAGAAGCTCTCGGCCACGGTGGAAAATGGAGCTAGGGGACGAGCGCGAGCACGAGAGAAGAGGGGAAAGGAAGAGGAGCTCACAGCGGGGTCGGAGAGGGGGTCAGCGGGCTCGGGGACGGGCTGGAGAAGAGGTGCGGTCGCCGGCGATCTCGGATGCCCGAGGTTGAAGACGAGGGTGAAGGCGGCGTTGCAGGGCTTCCGGCGAAGCGTGGCTCGGTGGGGAGGTCGAGGGAGTCGAGGCGGAGCTGATGGGCTCGTCGGAGGGGCGAGGGGAGGTCTCTGGCGGCGACTACGGCGATCGGCGGCGAGGGATGCGCTCGGCCATCGCGGGAGAGGATGAGGGAGACGAGGGGGAGAGTGAGAGAGGATGAGAGGGTGACGTGGGGGTCGCGTGGCGTCCTCTGGGTGTCTCCCGGCGTCGGCAGAAGCAGGAGGTGGCCGGCGCGTGGCCGGCGCGCGGCGAGCACGCGCCCCTGCCTCCTGGCGCGAGGTAGGGGGTGACTGGCCAAGCCAGTAGGCTGGGCCGAGCCAGGTAAGGCCCAGGTGGGCTTCTTTCTCCTTTTTTTGATTTAGTTTCTGTTTTCTATTAAACTGCAACTATTTAGCTTTATTTAAAATACTAGAACATTTCCAAAAATCCTGAAAATAAATGTGGCCTCTGTTTAGATTATTTCCAACAGGAAACATTTACTCCCAGAATTATTTGAGCATTTAAATTATTTTATAGCATTTAAATGCCCAAATTCAAATACTTATGATTTAATTCAATGACCTTCTGTTGACCTAGAAAATTGTGCACCAATTTTGCCAGAGGTTCTAACCTAAGACAAAGAGGGTGAACATTTTAGAAGGGCATTTCAGGTTCATTGAAATTATTTTTAGTAAACCCTAGTTGATTTCAAAAGGGTGCTGGGGGTTCTGCCTTCCCCATTTCAAGTTTAAGAGAAAATTAAACATGATGCACACTCTAATGCTTGAACTAGCTAGGGTGTGACACGACATTACATTTATGTTCGCACACTCATTGCTAGATGTTGGTGCTCATACTTTTTCATTTGTATCATCCATGCTAGTTTCTTTCCTTTTTATGCTTTCTTCTTGTGTGTTTAATAAACCTTAAGAAAAACAAAAAAATTAGCTGTAGCTTTTAATTAGTTTACTTTCCATGCTTGTAGTAGTAATTAAAAAGAAAACCCAAAAATATTTCCTGTTCTTCTTTTGCTTGTTGGGAGCTTTACCATGTAAATAGTTTTATTTCTTTTCTTTTCTTTGGGGGTAGATAGGAGAAGACCATGATTAAATTGTTGAAGTGGCTCTTATATGCATAAATGTTGATCTGACGAAAGAGCCCATATTGCCTTGTCTTCTCCAGTTTATTGAATGCTTGCAGATTCCAGCTCAGTCCAATGCACGCGCACTATTATTATTATTCACATCATTCGGTCGTGCAAGTGAAAGGCAATTATGACGATATATGATGGTCTGACTGAGATGAGAAAAGCTGGTATGAACTCGACCTCTTTTGTTTTTGTAAATATGATTTGTTCATTGTTCCTGATTCAGCCTATTATGAATAAACATGTTTGCAATGACAATTAGAGATCACAGTTTCTTGTGCCATGCTTGATTAGCTATGAGTTATAATGGTTTACCTTGCGTGCCAACATGCTATTGAAATGGTTATGATGTGGTATGATAGGGTGGTATCCTCCTCTGAATGATTTAAGTGACTTGACTTGGTGCATGTTCACGCATGTAGTTGAAACAAAATCAACATATATAGCCTTCACGATATTTATGTTCATGGTGGATTATATCCTACTCATGCTTGCATTCGGTGTTGATTAATTTTAATGCATGTTCATGACTGTTGTCACTCTCTAGCTGGTCGCTTCCTAGTCTTTTGCTAGCCTTCACCTGTACTAAGCAGGAATACTACTTGTGCATCCAATCCCTTAAACCCCAAAGTTATTCCACATGAGTACACTATACCTACCTATATACGGTATCTACCTGCCATTCCAAGTAAATTTGTATGTGCCAAACTCTAAACCTTCAAATAAATATCCTGTTTTGTATGCTCGAATAGCTCATGTATTAACTAGGGATGTCTGTATCTTCCATGTTAGGCGGGTTATTCTCAAGAGGAGTGGACTCCGCTCCTCACTCACGAGATAAATGGCTGGTCACTGGGATGCCCAGTCCCATGCTTTATGCAAACTAAATCAAAATAATTGCAAACAAAACTCCCCCTGGGACTCTTGTTAGTTGGAGGCACTCGTTGTTTCGAGAAAGCCATGGATTGATGCTTGTTGGTGGAAGGGGGAGTATAAACTTTACCATTCTGTTTGGGAACCGCCAATAATGTGTGTAGCATGGAAGATATCGCCATCTCTTGGTTGTTATGTTGACAATGAAAGTATACCACTCAAAATATTATTCACCTCTGTTTCAAAACCAAGCTCTGGCACCTCTACAAATCCCTGATTCCCTCTGCGAAGGGCCTATCTATTTAATTTTATGCCGAGTCATCATCCTCTTATTAAAAAGCACCAGTTGGAGAGCACCGCTGTCATTTGCATTCATTATTGTTAGTTTACACTGAGTATGACTTGACTGGATCTCTTTTACCATGAATTACAATGTCTAGTCAGTCCTTGGTCTTTAAAGGTGCTCTGCAATTATGTTTTGCGGTCTCAGAAAGGGCTAGCGAGATACCACCTTGTTATATCATATTATGATTGTTTTGAGGAAGTGTTGTCATCCGAGATTTATTATTATTGCTTGCTAGTTGATTATGCTATTGATATGAGTAAACTTGAGACCTAAGCGTTATTGCGAATGTGGTTAGTTATAATCTTTGCTGAAAACTTGAATGCTGGCTTTACATATTTACAACAACAAGAGCAAACAGAGTTTGTAAAAGTTTTTCTTTATCACTTTCTGTTTGTCAACTGAATTGCTTGAGGACAAGCAAAGGTTTAAGCTTGGGGGAGTTGATACGTCTCCAATGTATCTAGTTTTCCAAACACTTTTGCCCTTATTTTGGACTCTAACTTGCATGATTTGAATGGAACAAACCCGGACTGACGCTGTTTTCAGCAGAATTACCATGGTGTTATTTATGTGCAGAAACAAACGTTCTCGGAATGACCTAAAACTTCACAGAGCAACTTTTTGGAAAATATAAAAAATACCTGCAAGAGATGAAGGCCAGGGGCCCACCACCTCAACACGAGGGTGGGGGGCGCGCCCCCTACCTCGTGTGCCCACTGGTGCCTCTCCGACTCCAACTCCAACTCTATATATTGTGTTTCGGGGAGAAAAAAATCAGAGAGAAGAATTCATCGCCTTTTACGATATGGAGCCGCCGCCAAGCCCTAAAACCTCTCGGGAGGGCTGATCTGGAGTCTGTTCGGGGCTCCGGAGAGGGGAATCCGTCGCCATCGTCATCATCAACCATCCTCCATCACCAATTTCATGATGCTCACCGCCGTGCGTGAGTAATTCCATCGTAGGCTTGCTGGACGATGATGGGTTGGATGAGATCTATCATGTAATCGAGTTAGTTTTGTTAGGGTTTGATCCCTAGTATCCACTATGTTCTGAGATTGATGTTGCTATGACTTTGCTGTGCTTAATGCTCGTCACTAGGGCCCGAGTGCCATGATTTCAGATCTGAACCTATTACGTTTTCATCAATATATGAGTGTTCTTGATCCTATCTTGTGAGTCTATAGTCACCTATTATGTGTTATGATCCGTTAACCCTGAAGTGACAATAATCGGGATACTTACCGGTGATGACTGTAGTTTGAGGAGTTCATGTATTCACTATGTGTTAATGCTTTGTTCCGGTACTCTATTAAAAGGAGGCCTTAATATCCCTTAGTTTCCGTAAGGACCCCGCTACCACGGGAGGGTAGGACAAAAGATGTCATGCAAGTTCTTTTCCATAAGCACGTATGACTATATTCGAAATACATGCCTACATTATATCAATGAACTGGAGCTAGTTCTGTGTCACCCTAGGTTATGACTATTACATGATGAACCGCATCCGGCATAATTCTCCATCACCGATCCATTGCCTACGATTTTTGAAGGAAATATGCCCTAGAGGCAATAATAAAGTTATTATTTATTTCCTTATATCATGATAAATGTTTATTATTCATGCTAGAATTGTATTAACCGGAAACATAATACATGTGTGAATACATAGACAAACAGAGTGTCACTAGTATGCCTCTACTTGACTAGCTCGTTAATCAAAGATGGTTATGTTTCCTAACCATGAACAAAGAGTTGTTATTTGATTAACGGGATCACATCATTAGGTGAATGATCTGATTGACATGACCCATTCCATTAGCTTAGCACCCGATCGTTTAGTATGTTGCTATTGCTTTCTTCATGACTTATACATGTTCCTGTGACTATGAGATTATGCAACTCCCGTTTGCCGGAGGAACACTTTGTGTGCAACCAAACGTTACAACGTAAATGGGTGATTATAAAGGTGCTCTACAGGTGTCTCCAAAGGTAGATGTTGGGTTGGCGTATTTCGAGATTAGGATTTGTCACTCCGGTTGTCGGAGAGGTATCTCTGGGCCCTCTCGGTAATGCACATCACATAAGCCTTGCAAGCATTACAACTAATGAGTTAGTTGCGAGATGATGTATTAAGGAACGAGTAAAGAGACTTGCCGGTAACGAGATTGAACTAGGTATTGGATACCGACGATCGAATCTCGGGCAAGTAACATACCGATAACAAAGGGAACAACGTATGTTGTTATGTGGTCTGACCGATAAAGATCTTCGTAGAATATGTAGGAGCCAATATGGGCATCCAGGTCCCGCTATTGGTTATTGACCGGAGATTTGTCTCAGTCATGTCTACATTGTTCTCGAACCGTAGGGTCCGCACGCTTAACGTTACGATGACAGTTATTATGAGTTTATGCATTTTGATGTACCGAAGTTAGTTCGGAGTCCCGGATGTGATCACGGACATGACGAGGAGTATCGAAATGGTCGAGACATAAAGATCGATATATTGGACGACTATATTCGGACACCGGAAGTGTTCCGGGTGATTTCGGATAAAACCGGAGTGCCGGAGGGGTTACCGGAACCCCCCGGGGAAGTAATGGGCCTTATTGGGCCTGAGGGGAGAGAGAGGGCAGCAGCCCAGGAGGTGCGCCCCCCCCCCCCATGGGGAGTCCGAATTGGACTAGGGAGGGGGGGCGCGGCCCCTCTTTCCCTCTCCCTCTCCCTCTCTTTCCTTCCCCCTCTTGTTTCCTAGTTGGACTAGGAAAGGGGAGTCCTACTCCCACTAGGAGGAGGACTCCCCCTCCCTTTGGCGCGCCCCATAGGGCCGGCCGGCCTCCCCCTTGCTCCTTTATATACGGGGGCAGGGGGGCACCCTAGAACACACAAGTTGATCCTCGTGATCGTTCCTTAGCCGTGTGCGGTGCCCCCCTCCACCATATTCCACCTCGGTCATATCGTTGCAGCGCTTAGGCGGAGCCCTGCGTCGGTAGAACATCATCATCGTCACCACGCCGTTGTGCTGACGGAACTCATCCCCGAAGCTTTGCTCGATCGGAGCCCGGGGAGCGTCATCGAGCTGTACGTGTGCTAAGAACTCAGAGGTGCCGGAGTAACGGTACTTGGATCGGTCGGATCGGGAAGACGTACGACTACTTCCTCTATGTTGCGTCAACGCTTCCGCAGTCGATCTACTAGGGTACGTAGATCATACTCTCCCCTCTCGTTGCTATGCATCACCATGATCTTGCGTGTGCGTAGGAATTTTTTTGAAATTACTACGAAACCCAACAGTGGTATCAGAGCCAGGTTTTATATGTTGATGTTATATGCACGAGTAGAACACAAGTGAGTTGTGGGCGATATAAGTCATACTGCTTACCAACATGTCATACTTTGGTTCGGCGGTATTGTTGGACGAAGCGGCCCGGACCAACATTACGCGTACGCTTACGCGAGACCGATTCTCCCGACGTGCTTTGCACAGAGGTGGATTGCGAGTGACAGTTTCTCCAACTTTAGTTGAACCAAGTGTGGCTACGCCCGGTCCTTGCGAAGGTTAAAACAGCACCAACTTGACAAACTATCGTTGTGGTTTTGATGCGTAGGTAAGATTGGTTCTTGCTTAAGCCCGTAGCAGCCACGTAAAACTTGCAACAACAAAGTAGAGGACGTCTAACTTGTTTTTGCAGGGCATGTTGTGATGTGATATGGTCAAGACATGATGCTAAATTTGATTGTATGAGATGATCATGTTTTGTAACCGAGTTATCGGCAACTGGCAGGAGCCATATGGTTGTCGCTTTATTGTATGAAATGCAATCGCGCTGTAATGCTTTACTTTATCACTAAGCGGTAGCGATAGTCGTGGAAGCATAAGATTGGCGAGACGACAACGATGCTACGATGGAGATCAAGGTGTCGCGCCGGTGACGATGGTGATCATGACGGTGCTTCGGAGATGGAGATCACAGGCACAAGATGATGATGGCCATATCATATCACTTATATTGATTGCATGTGATGTTTATCTTTTGTGCATCTTATCTTGCTTTGATTGACGGTAGAATTATAAGATGATCTCTCACTAAAATTATCAAGAAGTGTTCTCCCTGAGTATGCACCATTGCGAAAGTTCTTCGTGCTGAGACACCACGTGATGATCGGGTGTGATAGGCTCTACGTTCAAATACAACGGGTGCAAAACAGTTGCACACGTGGAATACTCAGGTTATACTTGACAAGCCAAGCATATACAGATATGGCCTCGGAACACGGAGACCGAAAGGTCGAGCATGAATCATATAGTAGATATGATCAACATAGTGATGTTCACCAATGAAACTACTCCATCTCACGTGATGATCGTACATGGTTTAGTTGATTTGGACCACGTAATCACTTAGAGGATTAGAGGGATGTCTATCTAAGTGGGAGTTCTTTTAAGTAAATTAATTGAACCTAAATTTATCATGAAACTTAGTACCTGATAGTATCTTGCTTGTTTATGTTTGATTGTAGATAGATGGCTCGTGCTGTTGTTCCGTTGAATTTTAATGCATTCCTTGAGAAAGCAAAGTTGAAAGATGATGGTAGCAATTACACGGACTGGGTCCGTAACTTGAGGATTATCCTCATTGCTGCATTGAAGAATTACGTCCTGGAAGCACCGCTGGGTGCCAGGCCTGCTGCTGGAGCAACACCAGATGTTATGAACGTCTGGCAGAGCAAAGCTGATGACTACTCGATAGTTCAGTGTGCCATGGTTTACGTCTTAGAATCGGGACTTCAACGACGTTTTCAACGTCATGGAGCATATGAGATGTTCCAGGAGTTGAAGTTAATATTTCAAGCAAATGCCCGGATTGAGAGATATGAAGTCTCCAATAAGTTCTATAGCTGCAAGATGGAGGAGAACAGTTCTGTCAGTGAGCATATACTCAAAATGTCTGGGTATAATAATCACTTGATTCAATTGGGAGTTAATCTTCCAGATGATTGCGTCATTGACAGAATTCTCCAATCACTGCCACCAAGCTACAAGAGCTTCGTGATGAACTATAATATGCAAGGGATGAATAAGACTATTCCCGAGCTCTTCGCAATGCTGAAAGCTGCGGAGGTAGAAATCAAGAAGGAGCATCAAGTGTTGATGGTCAACAAGACCACTAGTTTCAAGAAAAAGGGCAAAGGGAAGAAGAAGGGGAACTTCAAGAAGAACGGCAAGCAAGTTGCTGCTCAAGAGAAGAAACCCAAGTCTGGACCTAAGCCTGAAACTGAGTGCTTCTACTGCAAGCAGACTGGTCACTGGAAGCGGAACTGCCCCAAGTATTTGGCGGATAAGAAGGATGGCAAGGTGAACAAAGGTATATGTGATATACATGTTATTGATGTGTACCTTACTAATGCTCGCAGTAGCACCTGGGTATTTGATACTGGTTCTGTTGCTAATATTTGCAACTCGAAACAGGGGCTACGGATTAAGCGAAGATTGGTTAAGGACGAGGTGACGATGCGCGTGGGAAACGGTTCCAAAGTCGATGTGATCGCGGTCGGCACGCTACCTCTACATCTACCTTCGGGATTAGTATTAGACCTAAATAATTGTTATTTGGTGCCAGCGTTGAGCATGAACATTATATCTGGATCTTGTTTACTGCGAGACGGTTATTCATTTAAATCTGAGAATAATGGTTGTTCTATTTATATGAGTAATATCTTTTATGGTCATGCACCCTTAAAGAGTGGTCTATTTTTGTTGAATCTCGATAGTAGTGACACACATATTCATAGTGTTGAAGCCAAAAGATGTAGAGTTGATAATGATAGTGCAACTTATTTGTGGCACTGCCGTTTAGGTCATATCGGTGTAAAGCGCATGAAGAAACTCCATACTGATGGACTTTTGGAACCACTTGATTATGAATCACTTGGTACTTGCGAACTGTGCCTCATGGGCAAGATGACTAAAACACCGTTCTTCGGTACTATGGAGAGAGCAACAGATTTGTTGGGAATCATACATACAGATGTATGTGGTCCGATGAATATTGAGGCTCATGGCGGATATCGCTATTTTCTCACCTTCACAGATGACTTAAGCAGATATGGGTATATCTACTTAATGAAACATAAGTCTGAAACATTTGAAAAGTTCAAAGAATTTCAGAGTGAAGTTGAAAATCATCGTAACAAGAAAATAAAGTTTCTATGATCTGATCGTGGAGGAGAATATTTGAGTTACGAGTTTGGTGTACATTTGAAAAATTGTGGAATAGTTTCGCAACTCACGCCACCCGGAACACCACAGCGTAATGGTGTGTCCGAACGTCGTAATCGTACTTTACTAGATATGGTGCGATCTATGATGTCTCTTACTGATTTACCGCTATCGTTTTGGGGATACGCTCTAGAGACAGCCGCATTCACGTTAAATAGGGCACCATCAAAATCCGTTGAGATGACGCCTTATGAACTGTGGTTTGGCAAGAAACCAAAGTTGTCGTTTCTGAAAGTTTGGGGCTGCGATGCTTATGTGAAAAAGCTTCAACCTGATAAGCTCGAACCCAAATCGGAGAAATGTGTCTTCGTAGGATATCCAAAGGAAACTATTGGATACACCTTCTATCACAGATCCGAAGGCAAGACTTTTGTTGCTAAGTTCAGAAACTTTCTAGAGAAGGAGTTTCTCTCGAAAGAAGTGAGTGGGAGGAAAGTAGAACTTGATGAGGTAACTGTACCTGCTCCCTTATTGGAAAGTAGTACATCACAGAAAACTGTTTCAGTGACACCTACACCAGTTAGTGAGGAAGCTAATGATGATGATCATGAAACTTCAGATCAAGATACTACTGAACCTCGTAGATCAACCAGAGTGAGATCCGCGCCAGAGTGGTACGGAAATCCTGTTCTGGAAGTCATGCTACTAGATCATGATGAACCTACGAACTATGAAGAAGCGATGGTGAGCCCAGATTCCGCAAAATGGCTTGAAGCCATGAAATCTGAGATGGGATCCATGTATGAGAACAAAGTATGGACTTTGGTTGACTTGCCCGATGATCGGCAAGCAATTGAGAATAAATGGATCTTCAAGAAGAAGACTGACGCTGACGGTAATATTACTGTCTACAAAGCTCGACTTGTCGCAAAAGGTTTTCAACAAGTTCAAGGGATTGACTACGATGAGACCTTCTCACCCGTAGCGATGCTTAAGTCTGTCCGAATCATGTTAGCAATTGCCACATTTTATGATTATGAAATTTGGCAGATGGATGTCAAAACTGCATTCCTGAATGGATTTTTGGAAGAAGAGTTGTATATGATGCAACCAGAAGGTTTTGTCGATCCAAAGGGAGCTAACAAAGTGTGCAAGCTCCAGCGATCCATTTATGGACTGGTGCAAGCCTCTCGGAGTTGGAATAAACGCTTTGATAGTGTGATCAAAGCATTTGGGTTTATACAGACTTTCGGAGAAGCCTGTATTTAAAAGAAAGTGAGTGGGAGCTCTGTAGCATTTCTGATATTATATGTGGATGACATATTACTGATTGGAAATGATATAGAATTTCTGGATAGCATAAAGGGATACTTGAATAAGAGTTTTTCAATGAAAGACCTCGGTGAAGCTGCTTACATATTAGGCATAAAGATCTATAGAGATAGATCAATACGCTTAATTGGACTTTCGCAAAGCACATACCTTGACAAGATTTTGAAAAAGTTCAAAATGGATCAAGCAAAGAAAGGGTTCTTGCCTGTGTTATAAGGTGTGAAGTTGAGTCAGACTCAATGCCCGACCACTGCAGAAGATAGAGAGAAAATGAAAGATGTTCCCTATGCTTCAGCCATAGGCTCTATCATGTATGCAATGCTGTCTACCAGACCTGATGTGTGCCTTGCTATAAGTTTAGCAGGGAGGTACCAAAGTAATCCAGGAGTGGATCACTGGACAGCGGTCAAGAACATCCTGAAATGCCTGAAAAGGACTAAGGATATGTTTCTCGTATATGGAGGTGACAAAGAGCTCATTGTAAACGGTTACGTTGATGCAAGCTTTGACACTGATCCGGACGATTCTAAATCGCAAACCGGATACGTGTTTACATTAAATGGTGGAGCTGTCAGTTGGTGCAGTTCTAAACAAAGCGTCGTAGCGGGATCTACATGTGAAGCGGAGTACATAGCTGCTTCGGAAGCAGCAAATGAAGGAGTCTGGATGAAGGAGTTCATATCCGATCTAGGTGTCATACCTAGTGCATCGGGTCCAATGAAAATCTTTTGTGACAATACTGGTGCAATTGCCTTGGCAAAGGAATCCAGATTTCACAAGAGAACCAAGCACATCAAGAGACGCTTCAATTCCATCCGGGATCTAGTCCAGGTGGGAGACATAGAGATTTGCAAGATACATACGGATCTGAATGTAGCAGACCCGTTGACTAAGCCTCTTCCACGAGCAAAACATGATCAGCACCAAGGCTCCATGGGTGTTAGAATCATTACTGTGTAATCTAGATTATTGACTCTAGTGCAAGTGGGAGACTGAAGGAAATATGCCCTAGAGGCAATAATAAAGTTATTATTTATTTCCTTATATCATGATAAATGTTTATTATTCATGCTAGAATTGTATTAACCGGAAACATAATACATGTGTGAATACATAGACAAACAGAGTGTCACTAGTATGCCTCTACTTGACTAGCTCGTTAATCAAAGATGGTTATGTTTCCTAACCATGAACACAGAGTTGTTATTTGATTAACGGGATCACATCATTAGGTGAATGATCTGATTGACATGACCCATTCCATTAGCTTAGCACCCGATCGTTTAGTATGTTGCTATTGCTTTCTTCATGACTTATACATGTTCCTATGACTATGAGATTATGCAACTCCCGTTTGCCGGAGGAACACTTTGTGTGCAACCAAACGTCATAACGTAAATGGGTGATTATAAAGGTGCTCTACAGGTGTCTCCAAAGGTAGATGTTGGGTTGGCGTATTTCGAGATTAGGATTTGTCACTCCGATTGTCGGAGAGGTATCTCTGGGCCCTCTCGGTAATGCACATCACATAAGCCTTGCAAGCATTACAACTAATGAGTTAGTTGCGACATGATGTATTACGGAACGAGTAAAGAGACTTGCCGGTAACGAGATTGAACTAGGTATTGGATACCGACGATCGAATCTCGGGCAAGTAACATACCAATGACAAAGGGAACAATGTATGTTGTTATGCGGTCTGACCGATAAAGATCTTCGTAGTATATGTAGGAGCCAATATGGCCATCCAGGTCCCGCTATTGGTTATTGACTGGAGATTTGTCTCAGTCATGTCTACATTGTTCTCGAACCATAGGGTCCGCACGCTTAACGTTACGATGACAGTTATTATGAGTTTATGCATTTTGATGTACCGAAGTTAGTTCGGAGTCCCGGATGTGATCACGGACATGACGAGGAGTCTCTAAATGGTCGAGACATAAAGATCGATATATTGGACGACTATATTCGGACACCGGAAGTGTTCCGGGTGATTTCGGATAAAACCGGAGTGCCGGAGGGGTTACCGGAACCCCCCGGGGAAGTAATGGGACTTATTGGGCCTGAGGGGAGAGAGAGGGCAGCAGCCCAGGAGGTGGCGCGCCCCCCCATGGGGAGTCTGAATTGGACTAGGGAGGGGGGGCGCGGCCCCTCTTTCCCTCTCCCTCTCCCTCTCTTTCCTTCCCCCTCTTGTTTCCTAGTTGGACTAGGAAAGGGGAGTCCTACTCCCACTAGGAGGAGGACTCCCCCTCCCTTTGGCGCGCCCCATAGGGCCGGCCGGCCTCCCCCTTGCTCCTTTATATACGGGGGCAGGGGGCACCCTAGAACACACAAGTTGATCCTCGTGATCGTTCCTTAGCCGTGTGCGGTGCCCCCCTCCACCATATTCCACCTCGGTCATATCGTTGCAGCGCTTAGGCGAAGCCCTGCGTCGGTAGAACATCATCATCGTCACCACGCCATTGTGCTGACGGAACTCATCCCCGAAGCTTTGCTGGATCGGAGCCCGGGGAGCGTCATCGAGCTGTACGTGTGCTAAGAACTCGGAGGTGCCGGAGTAACGGTACTTGGATCGGTCGGATCGGGAAGACGTACGACTACTTCCTCTACGTTGCGTCAACGCTTCCGCAGTCGATCTACTAGGGTATGTAGATCATACTCTCCCCTCTCGTTGCTATGCATCACCATGATCTTGCGTGTGCGTAGGAATTTTTTTGAAATTACTACGAAACCCAACAATCTTTCCATATATTGTTCTTCGCTTATTTACTTTCCCGTTGCTATTGCTATCATCACTACAAAATACCAAAAACATTAATTTTACTACCGTTACCACTACTATCATATTACTTTGCTACTATATACTTTGCTGCAGAAATTAAGTTTTCAGGTGTGGTTGAATTGACAACTCAGCTGCTAATACTTGAGAGTATTCTTTGGCTCCCCTTGTGTCGAATCAATAAATTTGGGTTGAATACTTTACCCTCGAAAACTGTTGCGATCCCCTATACTTGTGGGTTATCAATTAGCAGCAGGTAGACGGCCCCTCACGGCCTGCCACATGAAAATTTTGATCTTCGAAGGCACACTATTAGACCAAATGGGCTTAAACTTAGACACTGAAGGACCAGAACACAAAACACGGTAGCAGGACTTAACTGAAAACGGCTAGAGGAAGAATGAGGCTAGGAGACGTTATCCCGAGCCTCCGAGAGCACAGGGAATAGGGACGCAAGGCGATGCCAATCTTCCAACTCTGCAGGAGACCTACCCCGGCAAAAACCGAGGTCCCAACCACTGGCTGCGAGCTCCGCGATGGAGGCCGAAGGAGACAAGACAAAAGAAAAAAGCATAGAAAAGAAAATCGCCAGGGGACCATCCCCCACCCACTAGTCCAGCCAGAATCGGAATGAAAGACCATTGCCAACTGAAAACTTCACCAGAATTTTGAAATCATCACGAACCTGCAGCAGCTGGCGCCAGAATTGAGAGACAAAGGAACTAGAGATCGAGGTAACCAAGAGAGCATGCGAAACCAGGAAGTATTTAGCTTTAAGAATGCGCATCTAGAGAGAGAATCAAGATCAGAATGGAGAATATGCCACCACCACTTAAGAATCAAGCACTTGTTCATAATAGAGGTGTTGAGGATCCCCAAACCACCCAAACCCTTGGGCTTGCACATAAGTTTCCATTTGACAAGCCTATACTTTTTTTGCCCGCCATATTCCAGTAAAAGCCACTCCTATGTTTGCCAAACTAGCATGGATGCCCTTCGGAAGCCGAAAGAAACCCATGAGAAACATAGGGAGGGAAGTCAAGCATGCGTTGATCAAGCTAACCCTACCAGCCGTGGAATTGTACCGGCCCCTCCACGACAACACCCTCTTGCCCACCTTACCATTTGACATCTGGCGGTAGGGTAGGTCATACATGGTCGAGCTCACCATTGCACGAGGCAACACATAAATGCGAACAATAGTGCTCGAGAAGAATATTTGAAAGCACACAACCCGTTCCTGAGGTCTCTCAATCCCATGAGTTGTTTTGCCCCCATTCAAAGGCCAGGTTGGAACCATGGAAATTAACTTGTTCCGGCTCTCTTCCTTCTCTTGCCACCTCGCAAACATTATAGGTGGTAGTATTATGTTTACTCTATGCTACTAACGACCACCTTTTATAACATGGCTTGGCTAGGTGCATAGGTAGGTCCTTCCACGCCTTTTTAGTTTTTTATAAAATCAATAATGTACTACTAGTAAATAATGGCTACCATGAGTCAAGAAGCATGTGCTTCTTGTCTAGTAGACGAAGACCACTATTATATTCACTCATGTTTTGTTGCTCGTGTTTACGAAGCTTCAATGCCAGGCAATATCTGATTTAAGTGGGAAGCAGCTAGTAGGATCTGTGCACCATTTAGATCTAGTGACCAGTGAGGAAGGCCGCGAAGCCAGACCGCCAAACAAAAAAGTGTTTTCCCGCTTTATAAATAAAGCACCATCACCACCACATTTGAGTAAGAAGATACAAACACACTCAACCATCACACACAACGCACACACGCAAGGCGAGATACAAAGGTGCTGAGCACTAAAAACACCACCCAACGACGGCTAAGCACCCTAATGATAAGCCGAAGACCACCATGAAGATGAACAATCAACCGAGGAGCGGTGATACGGACACGGCCGGAGCAGGGACTCCAAGATGATGCCTTCAAAAAGGATACGACCGTAGGAAGCCGTCACCCGGAGTGACACGCACGAGGTGGGAGCACCATGTCGAAGCCTGCAGGGAGGGGAACGACGTCCACGGACGCCACCTCCATCGGCCAGTACCGGGACTGGTCAAGTGGTGAACCCCGGTGCTCCTACCCTCCATCGCAACCCCGCTCCGCCAACCACCCCCATCCATGCCGCCCAAGAGACCGTGGCTACCCGCCCGCACCCGAGCCGCGCGGTCAGCCCACAACAAACACGCCTCCTGCCGCCAGAGCCGCTGCCCTGCCTCCAGACCGTCCCGATGACCACCAAAGGCAGCTGGTGGATGTGTGCGGCGCTGCCCGGTCGGGCCCTTGCGGCTGGTCGGCGTCGTATGGCGCGTGAGACTCCTCTGATGGCCATCCATGGACGTGGCGGCGAGGGCTCTGCCTCCTTTGCTCCGGCGATGGGCTGCTGCCGTGGTCTCACGCGGGGCCAGGCCAAGGGCAGGGTGTGGTGAAACTGGTGGTTTTGGGGCGGGGAGCTGGTTGGAGGGACGGGAGCTCCGCTGCTGAGCTGCCCGTCGCCGGCCCAAGGTGGTTGCCGGCCGTGGGCCACTCCTCCCCCTCCCCCCTTCCCCATCATCATGGGTTCTCGGTTCCGGCCTTGCTCGAGGCGGGTGTGGTTGGCCGGCGGTCTCGGAGGTGGTTGGGGTGCAGATTTGTGCTCTCTCTCTCTCTCTCAAAGACTGAAATACGAACTCAGAGTAATTTGTGTTGCGTGCAACAACTTGCGATGTTTTCTTCTCCTTTTATTTATAGGCCGTTACAGAAACTGAATAATTGTAGTCTACCGGCCACGTTTGAGCTAATGGCCGCACCATCCTACATCCAATCGCACGTTGCCTCTATGCTGCTATGTCCGGCATGATCTCGCGCCATCCCACGAGAGCAAACACTACAGTGAGCTAGCTACTACATGCAAAAAGCACAAAAACTAGACATGAACGTGAACAGGCTGACAATACCATCCTCGCCGGCGGCCATGCCCCGTGCATGGGATGACGGGCCCCCCCGTCCCAAGCGGCGGGCTGACAAGCACCGCGCGGCGCCCTGCCCCTCCCCTGACGCGGCGCGCCACGAAGCCGATCTCCGTCGGCAGCTCTCGGCTCGCGATGGGCGCCGCTCCCCTCCACGCTCCGACCGCCGCTCGCCTTCTCGCGCTGATTACCGCTCCCCTCCCCATCGCTCGCCAGTCTGGGGTGAACGCAGGGACCGCTCCAGGTCCCGCTCGCCCGCGCAGACCGCCGACTGGAGGGTCCAGCACCATCACTCCCCATCCCCTCCTCGCTGCCGTGATGACGACCGATCGCCGCGGCGGAGCGGGCGGTCCCGCTCCCCTGCCTGTGTGCAGCCCCATGCGCCTCCCGTGGAGCCACGCCATTACCAGCCCCCTTGCGGTGAACCTAGCTTCCCGCCGGGCACCAACGGTGCTGGTCGGGGCAAGGCAGGCCCCAAACGCAAGAAGAAGAGGGGCATGGGGAGGGGCTCCGGCCCGACCTCCTCCACTCCTCGGGCGCGCGACCCGACAATCCCCGCATCGACCGCCCTCCTCCCCGATGACCGTGCCGCCTACCTCGTCAAGTGCTTCAACTGCGGCATTGCTAGACACTCCCAGGTGGCATGCTCCCGCCCCCAGTCCTGCTTCGTTTGCGCCGACCCTGGCCATCCGGCTGCCCTTTGCCCCGACCGACCGATGCTGGAGGAGTTGATGATATACGGGCATGGGATCGAGGGACTCGGCATCTTCCACATTGAGGACCCGGACCTCCCTCCTCCCTCACCCTCACTCCTCGCGATCGTCACCGTCCGGGACGGGGTGGCGTCTCCCGAGATGATCGAGGTCGAGCTCAACCACCTCTACCACTGCTCCTGGGATTGGCAGGCCACTCTTCTATCTGGCAACCAGTTCTCGGTGGTCTTCCCCGACGTTGTCAGTCACGGTTACGGCACCCGCAGTGGCGACATCACCCTCGCGCTCAACAAGCTGGTAGTGGACATCTCGGTGCCGATCCGGGACCCCCTGGCTGTGGCTGTCCTGGACACGGCATGGATTCTCATCGGCGGCCTCCCCGACATCGCGTGCTCGGAGCGGTCATTCGGAGCATGTCCCGCCTCCTCGGTAAGGTGGTTGTGGTGGACGATCTCTCTCTCCGCAAGGAGGAGGAGGTGCGGGTCAAGGTCAAATGCCTTGACTCGTCCAAGCTTCCGGTCACGGTCCGGGTGTTCTTCAACGACCAGGGGTTCGACCTCCGGTTTTCTCCCGAGCCGCCGAACCACATCGGCCGCCCTCGCATCCTTGACGACAGCCTCTTGGGCGAACCCGATGGTGGGGGCCTAGGGGGCATCGCAGCGACCGTGGTCCCCGCCATGGCCGACACTCAGGATCGGAGGACGACGACGACGAGTCCGGGGACAGCCCCCGCGGTCCTCCTCCTCCCCCTGCAGCTTCCAGGGGTGGTTCGGGCGCCGGCCGCGGCCACGGGGCGGCCCTCCCACCTTCTTCGGACGGGAGTGATGCTTCCGACACTAGCCTTGCCGTGTTCCCGGCCTCGTCCCCTCGCTCACCATACGGTATTCCTCCCTCCATCACCGCTGAGCTCTCCTCCGAGATCGTCTCCTCGCCTGCTACCCCACCCTCGTCGGATGCTCCTGCACCTCCCGCTGGGGATGGTCCAGTTCCGGAAGGGGATCCGCCCCCTTCCACTCCCCGCGCCACCCCTGGTCGGGCGGACCTGGGAATGCCTGCGTCCCCCCTATCCTAGATGTGACCCCGGCGCCGATGGCTCTGGTCCCGGCCGCTTCGCCGACCCGCCCCTCGGCTTCCTCGTGCATCGCCCTTGGGGGGTTGTCGGCGGTGGTGGTCACCCCGGTGGCCGCACCTCCACTCCCACCTCGGTCTGCGGCGTACTCCAGGAGGGGCCGGTCGACCTCGACCCCGGTGACATCCTCGCGACGCAGCGCTCGGATTGAGGCGGCCAGGCCGGCTCTGCCCATTCCTGAGCGGGCTGGTCTCCGGGCCGCTTCCCGGAACCTCGAGTCAGGTACCCCGTCCATTCCGGTCACCTCTGCTACTTGTTCCTTCTCCGCGTTGGAGTCGACTCTGCTTGGCCACTTAGCAAAGGTGGCAGTGGACTCGGCCATCGTGTTCAGGGGGGAGGTTGCCCTCCTCTAGTTCAGATCGCGGCGATACATGCGTGGGAAATCCTTGATGGTCGTCTGGCCGAGGCCCGTGCACGTCTCCCCCCTCCTCGGCAGCCCCTTCCAGGGCTGCTCCGAGCGGCGCTGCTCTCGCGGTGGCCGCCCCGGGTGAGATCTAGGGCCGCACCCGTGCGCGTAATGCAGCCCCCCGTGCCCAGAGCGCCTCATGTGTCTTGGGGTCAAGCAGCCCCCCGATGGATGCGTGATGCGGACCCTCTTCTGGAACATCAGCGGTTTCGGCCAAGATGGTCGGCACCGCCAACTCATAGAATACATGCGAACTGAGCGAATCGACGTTGTGGCAATCCAAGAAACGACGTGTACTGAATTCTCCCTGTCGGAACTTGAGCATCTGAGCTCCGACTTGTTCGCTTGGCATTGGCTCCCTTCTAGTGGGAGTACGGGCTACTCAGGTGGCATCCTCCTAGGCGTGAAGGATGCCACCTTCGAGGTAGGAAGCATGGACCGGGGAGAGTTCTTCGTTAGCATGGAGGTGTATGAGCGGGCTCTCAATTTCAAATGGGAAATCATTGCGGTTTATGGGCCTGCCGATCACCGCCGGTCTGAGACCTTCCTCGTGGAGCTCCGTAGGAAGGTAGCCTCCGCCCAGCTACCGGTGGTACTGGGCGGTGATTTCAACCTCATCAGGATGGAAGAAGATAAGAGCAATAATTTGGTGAACTTCCCTCGCATGCAAATGTTCAATGACTACATTGCTGACATGGGGCTGCGAGAGCTCGATCGGGTCGGGGCGAGGTTCACTTGGAAAAACCGCCAGGTTGATCTGACTCGCTCGGTCCTCGATCGGGTCTTCGCCTCCCCTGAGTGGGACATTCGTTGCCCCCTAGCGTCGCTCCGGGCGATTACGCGGATTGGTTCAGACCACGTCCCCCTACTCCTCTCTTCGGAGAATGATCGTCCACCCTTGCCGCCCCGCTTCCGCTTTGAAACCTTCTGGCTACGCCAGCCTGGATTTACGGCCGCGGTGGTTGCCAGATGGCGAGAGGCTCGCGATGCCCCCCACCGTGCCCTCTCCGTCGTTGATTCATGGCATTTCTGTGCCAAACGGTCACGGCAATTCATGAAAGGGTGGGGCGCCAATGTGGGACGGGATATTCGGGAACGGAAGAAAGCCCTCCTTGAGGGCATACAGGCCCTTGACCTGCGGGCTGACGCCACCGGCCTGTCGGCGGACGAATGGATTCTTAGATATGACCTCGAAGAACAGCTCACGGTCATCTACACCAACGAGGAGGCATACTGGCGCTTACGAGGTACGTAGAATTGGGTCCTCAAGGGGGACGCCAATACGGCCTACTTCTAGGCCATCACTAATGGTCGCAGACGCCGTAACTCCATCCCCCTCCTGTGGGGCAGAGCGACCCTCCTTCAGCGGCATGAGGAGATCCGGGCCCATGTAGACGGCTTTTACAAAGAACTATTCTCTGTGTCCCCTCGGGGAGGTCTTGCCTTAGCGCAAGACATTTGGCCGGCCCACTGCTGCCTTACGCCTATGGACAACGCGGCCCTCACGACCCCGTTCTTTGAGGCTGAAGTATGGATGGCAATTAAGGGCATGAACCCATCCTCGGCACCTGGGCCGGATGGACTCCCAGTCAAGTTCTTCCAGACCTTTTGGGAGGTGATCAAACATGAGGTGATGGCCCTGTTTCATGAGTTCTTTGTCGGGTCCATTGACCTCGCCCGGCTGAACTATGGGGTAATCACACTCATCCCCAAGGTGGCTGGGGCGTCCGACATCCGTCAATTTCGGCCGATTACGGTGATTAATGTCATCTTCCGCATCCTTGCCAAGGGGTACGCCATTAGGGCGGCCCCTATCGCCGACCGGATCACCCACCCGGACCAGTCAGCCTTCATTCAGGGCCGTTATATCCTTGATGGAGTCTTGGTGTTCCATGAAGCGCTCCATGAGGTGCACTCCAAACACCTCAAGGCAGTCTTCCTAAAATTGGATTTCCACAAGGCCTATGACATGGTCAGTTGGACCTTCCTTCGGGAATTTCTTCTTCGTAAGGGCTTCGATGACCGATGGGTGACCAGGGTGATGTAGATGGTTTCCTCGGGTCACAGTGCGGTAAACATCAATGGGGAGATCGGCCCTTTTTCCCCACATTTTGTGGGGTGCATCAGGGCGACCCCTTCTCTCCGTTCCTATTTAACATGGTGGTCGATGCCCTGGCGGCCATCCTTGACAGGGCCAAGGCGGCTGGCCACATTAAGGGGATAGTACCGCATCTGGTTGGGGGGAACGGTGTCTCCCTCCTCCAATATGCGGATGACACCATTATCATGGTGGAGATCTCGGAGAGTGATATCGCCAACCTCAAGTTCCTGCTGCTGTGCTTTCAGCAAATGGCCAGCCTGAAGATAAACTTCGACAAGAGTGAGGTGATGGTCTTGGGCTACACCTAGGATGAGCGCCAGAGCATTGCAGATTGGCTTAACTGCCACCTCGGGTGCTTCCCCACGACATACCTGGGGATCCCCATTAGCGACTCCACGCTTACGATGGCCGAGCTGTGCCCCACGGTGGGAAAGCGTCAGCACCGGATCGAACCCTGGCAGGGTAGATGGCTCTCGAAAGCGGCCCGGACGGTGCTCATTAACTCATCCCTCTCCAGTCTACTGTTATTCATCATGAGCTTCTACAGCCTCCCCGAGACCCTCCATCACGACATTGCCACTGTCCAAGGGCGTTTCTTCTGGGTCGGCGAGGGTGATAAGCATAAGTACCACATGGTCAAGTGGTCGGAGATCTGCAAACCCCGCGACCAGGGCGGTTTGGGTATCATGTTCTCCAAATGCATGAACATTGCCCTCCTGACTAAGTGGCTATGGCGGATCGCTAATGGTGAAGGTGGACTGTGGCTCCGCATAATTCAGCAGAAATACCTCCGTGGTCATCCCCTCGCCTTCTGCCAGCGATCTGGGGGATCACAGTTCTAGCAGTCCATCATTCAACTCCTCCCCGTCCTTCGGATCGGAACCTCGATCAAGATTGGCTCCGGTACCGCCACGTTGTTCTGGTTTGACAGATGGGCTGGCGACGCGCCCCTTGCGGCCCGCTTTCCGGACCTCTTCTCCATCGCGGTTGCGCCACAGATCTCCGTGGTGACCGCCCTTACTGACTTAGGGCTACTAGCGTTCCGCAGACCTTTCGGTCCGGCTGAGATCGAGGACTGGCAGGAGCTTCTCGACTACATTGCACTCCACGAACCTAAGCTCTCGACGGACAACGATCGTGCCAGATGGCGGCTAGAGCCATCTGGGCAATTCTCCACCAAATCTCTATACCTAGCCATCGCCCCTTCGCTTGGCCATGAGGCGCTCTCCTCCATTTGGGATATCCGCCTCCCCTTGAAAATTAGGATCTACTTGTGGCAATGGATTCGCGGCCGCCTCCCTTCTGTTGTTGAGGTTCTGAAGCGCAATGGACCTGGGGACGGGCGCTGCCCACTCTGTGGACCTGAGGAAGATTCGAACCATATCTTCTTCTCCTGCGTGTCCGCGCGGTTTCTTTGGAGCTGTTTCCGCGAGATTGTGGGTGGAAACTGGGACCATAACAATTTCCCCGCTCTCTTTGCCGAACTCCAGGCGATCCCACCCGCGTTGCGCCACACTAGGTGGCTGACCATTGGGGTCCTGGCCTAGACGCTGTGGACTGTTAGGAATAAACTTGTGATTCAGCATATTCCTCTTCGTCGTGCTACTGATGTGTAACGCCCTCGATGCGGCTATATCTCCCACGTGTCGAAGCACGACGTAGAGGCATAACCGCATTGAAAGCAATGTCACTAGTGAGGTAATCTTCACAACAACCCATGTAATACAATAAGGGAAAAAGGTACATAGTTGGCTTACAATCGCCACTCACACAATACATGAATATAACATTACATCATCCAGATACAAACAAGGTCCGACTACGGAACCAAAGTAAAAGAAGACTACCCCAAAAGCTACACAGATCCCCGATCGTCCCAACTGGGCTCCACTACTGATCAACTGGAAACGGAACAACATAACGAACACGATCTTCATCGAGCTCCTCCTTGAGCTCGGTTGCGTCACCTGCACGGTATCCTCGGCACCTGCAAACTGGTTTTGGAAGTATCTGTGAGTCATGGGGACTCAGCAATCTCACACCCTCGCGATCAAGACTATTTAAGCTTATGGGTAGGGTAAAAGGTATGAGGTGGAGCTGCAGCAAGCGACTAGAATGTTTGGTGGCTAACATACGCAAAAGAGAGCGAGAAGAGAAGGCAAAGGCACGGTCGAGAAACTATGATCAAGAAGTGATCCTAGAATAACCTACGTCAAGTATAACTCCAACACCGTGTTCACTTCCCGTACCCCACCGAGAAGAGACCATCACGGTTCCACATGTGGTTGAGGCATTTTAATTCAGTTAGGGTTTAGGTTTTCTACAACCGGACATTAACAAATTCCCATCTGCCCATAACCGCGGGCACAACTTTCGAAAGTTCATAACCCTGCAGGGGTGTCCCAACTTAGCCCAACACAAGCTCTCACGGTCAACGAAGGATATTCCTTCTCCCAAGACAATCCGATCAGACTCGGCATCCCGGACAAGACATCCTCGACAATGGTAAAACAAGTCCAGCAAGACCGCCCGATGCGCTGGCATCCTGATAGGAGCTGCACATATCTCGTTCTCAGGGCAACACGGGATGAACACTACGTACAGCTAAAACCAGCCCTCAAGTTTCCCCGAGGTGGCGCCGCAAGTGGCACTAGTTCGGACCAACACTTAGACAAGCACTGGCCTGGGGGGAGGGTTAAAATAAAGATGACCCTCGGGATGCGCGACTCCCAAGGGAAAAAGGCTAGGTGGCGAATGGTAAAACCAAGGTTGGGCCTTGCTGGAAGAGTTTTATTCAAAGCGAACTGTCAAGGGGTTCCCATTATAACCCAACTATGTAAGGAACGCAAAATCCGGGAACATAACACCGATATGACGGAAACTAGGGCGGCAAGAGTGGAACAAAACACCAGGCATAAGGCCGAACCTTCCACCCTTTACCAAGTATATAGATGCATTAATTAAATAAGAGATATTGTGATATCCCAACATGAACATATCCCAACAATAACCATGTTCCAACAAGGAACAAACTTCATCTTCACCTGCAACTAACAACGCTATAAGAGGGGCTGAGCAAATCGGTAACATAGCCAAACAACGGTTTGCTAGGACAAGGTGGGTTAGAGATTTGACATGGCAATATGGGAGGCATGATAAGCAGGTGGTAGGTATCGTAGCATAGGCATAGCAATAGAGCGAGCATCTAGCAAGCAAAGATAGAAGTGATTTCGAGGGTACGGCCATCTTGCCTGAGATCCCGCAAGGAAGAAGAACGAGTCCAAGAAGAAGACAAACGGACGTAGTCGAACGAATCCTCACAAACGTGATGTTACCGGATTACCGAGAAGAAGTACACCGGAAAGAAAGCAAACAACACAGTGAACAACCACCACATAGACATGGCATGATGTGCAACCAAATATGATGCATGTCCAGTTTAATGAGGCATGGCATGGCAAAGTGCACAAACAATCCTACAAATTAAATGGAGCTCAATATGCAACTCCGTTGCATATTGATGAAACACCACGTGACTTATTTAGTTCGATCTTGTTTATGTACCCAACAATATTAAATGTTGTTAACATGGCAAGAGGTTGAAGCAAATGAAAATTACCTATCTAGGCATGTTTAAATGAGGGCGGAACAACAAGCAACAAGTCCGGAAAAATCCTCATGTGCATATTTTGGTTATGGTACTGTTCTGCCCTAAACACAATTTTAGAGTTGTTAAACATGCAAAGTAAAGCTACCATGTTAAACTAGGCATTTTTCCACCCCATTTACATATAAAGTTTAATAAAATCCGAGCTACGGTTAATTCGTTATGAACTAAAGCATTTTAGCATGGCATTTATGCAAATTTAAACAAACAACATTTTAAGCATTTAAACATGGATGAAAATGACATATTATGAAACTAGATGAAAAACTAAGCATATTTCATGTTTACATCATTTTAACCCGATGCACGATTATTTAGATATGAGCAATGCAAGTAAAATGGCATTCCTGTAATATGCATGCACTGGTTATTTTAGGAAATTCGCCAGACAGTAAAAAAACACGGGCCGAAACTATTGGGTCTAGCCCACAACACCGAGGGGAACTGGACTGGGCGTCCTCACCTCGGGCCTTCACAGGCCGGTCGGGGACGCGGCCCGCTAGCGAGCGGAGGCAGGCCGGCTCGCTCGGGCGGAGCTGGGCCGCGGAGCTGAGCCAGGGCACTAGATGCGGCCTAGGCGCGACACACCGAGGCTAGCCTGGCACGCTGGTGCGGCCCAGGCAGGCGTCGGCGCAGGTCAACGCGAGTAGCTGGTTTCCTTGTTCGAAGCAGGGGAAACATGTCGATGGCGCTGCTGGTCAGCGACGAGGCGGGGAACTCCGGCGGGACGACGGGGATGGAGCAGACGGGCGGATCCGGTCTTGCTGGAGTCCAATCTAGCCGGAGGAAGGGTCGAGCTCGGCCAATGGGAGCGGAACATGGTGCTGGGACTTGGCAGGGCGACAACATCCTGGGACCTGGGCGACTCGATGAAAAGGAGCAGCAGCGGACATGCGCGGCTCCTGCAGAGGCTCCGGCGAAGCTGGAAGTGGCCCGAGGAAGCGGATCCGGGCAGCGAGATCCTCGAGACGCACCGGATCGAGTCGGAGGGCAGGCAGAGGTCGCGGGCGAGGCAGAGCTCCTGCTGGATGGCGCCATGGCTGCTGCCTGGGTTCCTGGACAGAGAGAGAGGAAATGAGAGAGGAGGAGGAGCACGGGAAGGAGGAAGAAGGACAGGGAGGAGGCCGGTCCTGGTGGCTGGGTTCGCCGGCTGCGACGGCGCCATGGAGGGAGGAGAGGTGGATCGAGGGGAGGATCTGGTTGATTGGCTCGATGGGGAAAACAAGGACGGAGGAGGCGGCTTCGGTGGATCAGGCAGGGAAGATCCCGAGGGGGATTTGCAGTGGCGGCGCACAGGAGGATGGGACAAGGTTCCTGATTTTCAGGGTTGGACCTTGTGTATTTATATGGCGGGTGGATTAAGTTAGGGGCTATCGGATCCCTCCGATCGTAATCCGGCGATCGAGAAATAAATAGTTAGGAAGTCCAAATAGGAAAAAGGAGATGTTTTGTAGATGTTTGGGGATGTTCCGGACCCGACGGTGACGACTCCCTGGGTCGGGTTCGGGACAACTTCCGGGCGCGCGCGAGGGGTTCGATGCACTGTGCAGAGAGGGTTTCGGGGTCTGGCGGTTGTTAGTCGACTGTGCAGAAAGCTTTGGGCTGAGAGAAGAGAAGAGAGAGAGACCCGGCGACTGCTTCTGGAGACCGAAAACGTCCGACGTGTGCCCGGCTATAATGCCGCTATAGTTTAACGGTTGGGCTATCAAACGAACTCCGAATGCGATGAAACTTGACAGGCGGTCTATCTACACTATAATAATACCACGCGCCAACTTTCAACCCATTTCGAGAACATTTTCCGGCCACTTATAAAATAATATTTCAGACATGCCGCGGGCGCGTGCGAGTGTGTCTGGGCTCAGAACGGACAACGGACGGAACTGGGGAAACTCGGACGGATGCAAGTTTTGAAAACATGCAGATGCAATGCGGATGATGACATGGCAAGATGCAACACGCAAGCAAATGACAAGGCAACAACAACAAATAATTGGACGACACCTGGCGCAACGGTCTCGGGGCGTTACATGATGCTTTATTCAAATGGTCTGGTTACTTGCAGCTTTGGCGGCCGCTTAGCCGGCCCAGGGAGAGAGACACCATCACCTCCATCATCACCCAGCTCCGTGCGATGGCTCTCCGATTGGCGCCGCCGCTTCCCCCACCCCCTCCGGAACAAGATTAGATCGTCATGTCGTCGCCTCCGCCGCCGCCGTCCTGGGTTGTGTCATCGACCTTTTGTGTTGGGCGTGATGTGTTGTGCCCACAGTAGAACTTGGGTTTGTGTGTGTCTGTTTGTGCCTTTATGTGTAGTACCTAACTTGCAGTGGCGTTGCATGTGGGTGTGTGCTGTGTTTTGTTGTTACCTTGGTACTTTGTGCTTGGTGGGTGCTTTATCTATAAAACGGGGCGAAAACCTTTTTCGGTATGCATGCACTTGTTATTCTCTGACGAAACAGAAACTACCACTAGACTAACTGAAGATTTACGCAACAGGAATTACCGTGTCCAATATGCTATTGAATTGTACTCCCTCTATAAACTAATATAAGAGCGTTTAGATCACTATTTTAGTATTCTAAACGCTCTTATATTAGTATACGGAGGGAGTATTTGCTAATCCACATGCCACGTAAGTGTAATTGCCGAATCCTGGTTAAAAGTATTTGTATGGCTAGCCATAATGATGGTATCTTAGTCGGATCATGCACTCAGGAATAGTAAACACGCTGATATGACAGACAATTAAAGAAAAGAGACAGGGTTAGAGTAACAGAGGTAGATACCGTATTATGTTAAATGATATGCTACTTTGTGTCATTCATGGCAATAAATATGATCATCTCCGATACTACTCTATGATACTCCCTCCGTTCCTAAATATAAGTCTTTCTAGGATTTCAATACAAACTACATACGGATGTATATAGACATATTTTAGAGTATAGATTCACTCATTTTTCTTCGTATGTAGTCTGTAGTGAAATCTCTAAAAGACTTATATTTAGGAACAGAGAGAGTACTATGCACTATGAAGGTAGTATCATACACTAGTATCATGTGCATGATACTAGTATATGATACTCCCATTATGAGTAGCCTATATATGGATGTATATAGACATATTTTAGAGTGTATATTCACTCATTTTGCTCCGTATGTAGTCCGTACTGAGATCTCTAAAAAGACTTATATTTAGGAACAGAGGAAGTACTATGCACTATGAAGGTAGTATCATACACTAGTATTATGTGCATGATACTAGTATATGATACTCCTCACTATGGGTAGCCTATAGCATGCTTATTTATTTCATACCTTATTTTGCATGCATAAGATAATTTTCATGCAAAACTTATTTGTGGTGTTAGTAGTATTAATTTAGTTCGAGTGAAGTGTATCATAGGTCGTTGAACTATTTCAGAGGTGTCATGTAGATCCTCAAACTATTTCAAAGGTGTCAAGTAGGTCCTTAAACTCTTTCAGAAGTGTCACATATATACACACTTATTATACTTCAAGGATTTTGAAGGACCTAGGTGACACTTTTCATAGTTTGAGGACCTACGTGGCACCATAGAAATAGTTTGAGGACCTATGATGCACTTCACTCATTTAGTTCACTCATGAAGGCAGTTGATTAAAAGTCTAAATCAAAACTAGCAGGTAGCTAGCTTTCCCACACACGAATGACATGGTGCACATAAAAAAGAATTCAAGACAGTCATCAGCATATTTCTTGAAGTTCTATGCTTTCACATTTTCTCATTCACCGTTGGCAGCAACTTTCATTTTAGCATATATATACCACGAAATAGCAAATATGTACTTATAGCTACTAAACTCAAAAAGTTACCTAGAGATGTATGTAGGCCACTAGGGTGACTTGGTACTTGATATCCCTTACAAGTGAAATCCATGACTAATTCAGATTCTTCATTGCTTTATCTGTCCATTGCCGTCAAATACATATGTCAAAACAGTTATGCAGACCATGGCAGAGTATGCCGGTGCCCATCTCCTAGCCACTAGGGCCAGCATAGGAAGTAGTTAATGCCCGTCTCGAGTAATTAGCCGCCAAGAGGTTTGCAGGGGCTATACTTTGAAAAAAATACTGGGAATACACATTATAACATGACCTTAACCTACATGTATTGGAAATAATGGTCATTTTCTTTGAATATCTCAAGAAATCATAGGATCGTTAAAACAACACCTCTCAGCATGGGCCTGCAGGTCGAGTTTCTGCGTCAATTTGAGCTGAACTGCTAAAACTCAAGTGTTCCCGGTAGGGATGCTGGAGAACGGGGGCGGTATTGCCAACCTGCTAATTGGCAAAAGACCGAGCTCCCTGTGTCTTATCTAGGACTCCAGTGTACTGACAGGACATTGCAGGAGTCTGATTGGGATCCCACAGTGCTTAAAGTTTACTCAAGATGTGACCCGTGCAAGGAAAACTAATGTTTCGGTGGGCAGAGGATGACGACCGTTGGCTCTGGCGACGCCCTAGCGAGCCGGCGGCTCCGCCGCCGCCAACGCCCTCGTCCCCTCCGTCGCACACTTCCCGCTGGCCGGGGACCCCCTCGCCTGCCCCGCCGTCGATTCCCCCCGCCGCCCCGCCTCGTGTGGTCTGGACAGACCTCGCCAAGGCCGACGACCTCGCCGCGGGGCGCCCCGTGGTGTGCCGCGACCGTGTCCCTCCCGAGGCTCTTGCTCGGGTGCCTCGGCTCGACTCCGCCGGTGGCCTTACTCCCAGGGGTGGGAGTTCGGCCGCCCGGCGCCGGCGCCGGCCTTCGAGTTCATCTCAGGAGGTGGCTGGGCAAGGTGCCTCCTTGGGATCGGGGTCCCGTCGCCGGGGGCGCCGTGCCGGCGGGTGGGGGGTTGCTGGCCGCGCTGACCGCGGCCCCGCGCGTTCCTCATGGAGAGCCGCTGCCCCGGCCTCGTCCTCCCCAACCCTGGCCTGCCCGTCACCGGCAACCTTGTCGGCGCTCTTCAGGCGCTCCCAATTCCGCCCCTTCATCTCCGCGTTCGGCTCCTCCGTTCCTTTGCCTCCTGGTGCCCGGTGCGCCCCGGCCTGGCCTCGCCGCCTCCATCCTGCCCCGCCGTGGCCACTACGGCGGCACTCGGGGAAACCCTTGCCCCTTGCCTGGTCGCCCCAGGGTTGTCGTACCGGGCCGCGCTGGTCACGGGCCGTCCTATGGGCCTCGCCTTAGGGCCCAACCCGAGTGCTTCGGCCGCTGGGCCGCCCATTGGGGTGCGGGATTTAGGATGCTTTGTGGGCCGGTCCCCTGGGCCGATCTCGACCCCCGCGGCCGCTGGGCCGCGCCCCTCGGTGGACTTGGGCCTGGTCCGCCGCTCCATTTGCCTCCCGCTAGAGATTCCCCATCAACCCGTCCCCAATCCTGCGCCCCCCGCAACTCTCCCCGACGCGCCCCCCGCCGCCCCTTGTTGCTCTCTGCTCGCTGGCGCCCCCGGCCCCCCTGCGCCCCCTCCTCCCCCGCTGGTCATGACCCGGGAATGGGGCAACGACGCGGGCCGCCCCAAGCGCCACACGGATGACCGCCGAGACCCTCCATGGCCCTCTCCCGACGGCAGAGGCGGGAGGCCGATCTCCAGCATCAACTCTCCTCCCGCCCGGCCCGGCGGTCCCCCGGCCGCGACTCGCAGCGCTCCTCCCCCCACCCTGCCCGCCGGTCTCCCGTTCGCGACGACCGCCGCTCCCGTTCTCCGACATGCCGCTCATCTCCTCAGGCGGACTCGCGGGACTGCGGCCGGTCGCCGGCTGGGGAGGCCCGGCAACCTTCCCGGCGGAGGTCCCCTCCCTGTTGCGCCGTCGGGACCGTTCCCCCTCTCCTCCCCGCCAATAGCCCCTCGCCAACGCCCCGGCTGCCCGCCGCTACTAGCCCCCACACAACCAAGCTACGCTCCCTCCAATGGAGGCAATGGGAACCGGGGGCGCCAGGGTGCCAAGAAGAAGAAGAAGGCCCCCCTCGCCCCCCGGCCTCGGCATCCACCGCCGCGGCGGGGGCTCCACCTCCGGTGGCCAACTCCGCCTCGGACGGTCCGCCGTGCTTCAATTACAGCCTGTCCGGGCACTTCCAGGTGGCCTGCCCCAACCCTCCGATGTGCTACCTCTGCAAGGATTCCGGTCACTCCGCGATTCTCTGCCCGGATCACCTGGTGACGGAGGAGATCATGATGTACGGGCACGGCATCGAGGACATGGGCTTCTTCCACATCGAGGTGCCGGAGGTCCCCCCTCCCTCCCCCTCGCTCCTGGCACTTGTGTCTGTCGTGGGCGAGGGCGTCGCCACCCCAGAGCTCCTCGAGGCCGAGCTCAACCACTTGTGCAGGTGCAAGTGGGATTGGCAGGTCACCGCCACCTCTGCCAACGCCTTCACGGTGATCTTCCCCGACGCCCTGAGCATGGGGTACTGCACCCGCAGCGGCAACATCACCTTAGCCCTCAACGGGCTAGTGGTGAACATCTCCGAGCCGAGGTGGGACCCCAAGGCCGTGGCGGTTCTGGACACTGCTTGGCTCCTCATCGCCGGCCTACCAGATGTGGCCCGATCTGAGCGAGTTATTCGGAGTATGTCCAAGATCATGGGTAAGGTGGTGGTGGTTGATGAGCTCTCTCTGCGCAAGGAGGAGGAGGTCCGGGTCAAGGTGAAGTGTGTGGACTCCTCCAAGCTCCGTGCCACGATTCGGGTCTTCTTCAATGACGACGGCTACGACATCAAGATCTGCCCTGAGCCCCCGAACCACATCGGCCGTCCCCGCTTCTCCGATGACAGCCACCAGGGGCGGCCCTGCTGAGGGCGATGATTCCCACCATAGGCGGTCCCGCCACTCCCGCCTCGACGATCCTGAGGATGATGAGGACCTGTCGGAGCACTCCCGCTCCCCATCCCGCGAGCCCATCAACCCATCTTCGGGTCGTGGCGGCTCTAGGGCTAGGCACACTCGGGTGTCGACCGCTGACCTCGCGGTGACTCTCCGTCTGGCCGCCCCACCGGTCGCGCCCTCTCCTCCTCCGTCGGAGTCGGCCAGTGACATCTCTAGTGTGGGCCTGCTCATCGTGCCGCCTTCGTCGCCTCGTTCTCCGTCCACCGACTCCGCTCTTCGCCCTGCGCCATCGGGCCCGGAGCCCCCGTCCCCACTGGTCCGACCCCCCGGTCCCCGGGGGCGGCGATGGACGGGCTCTCCCCTCCATGCCTTCTCCGACCCTTCCACCTTCGGGGGATGCGTCCGGCGACACCCTGGTGCTCCTCGCCCCGCCTCCCCCGCTGGTGCCCCCCCCACGGCCTCCTCGCCTCTCCAGGCTCTCCATCCGTGGGTGTGGCCGTGGTCGTGACCACTCCAGTCTCCGCGCGCCCCCCACCGACGGTGGCGTACGCCAGGCAGCCCCGCTCCACCTCGACGCCGGTGACTGCGTCCCGCCGCAGCGCCCGCCTCGATGCGGCCCGTCCGGCGGACTCTTCGGCTCCGTCCATCTCCGAGCATGTTGAGCTCCGAGCGGCAGCCCGGAACCTTGAGCCAGGTGCAGATCCCGCCCTTCCCAGTTCTTCTAGCTGTTCCTTATCGGCGCTTGAGGCCGTTCCTCTTGGCCACCTAGCCAAGGTGGCCGCTGAGTCGGCCATCATCTTCAGGGGGGAAGTGGGTCCCTCCTTAGAGCAGATTGCGGCCATTAGGGCCCGTGAGATCTTAGATGGCAAGCTGGGTGAAACCCGGGCTCGCCTCCTTCGCCATCCCGAGGAACCAACCGCCAATCCCACGGTGCGGGCTCCTCCAGTGGCCGACGGGGTGATCCGGGGGCGCACCTGTTGGGGAACGTAGTAATTTCAAAAAATTTCCTACGCACACGCAAGATCATGGTGATGCATAGCAACAAGAGGGGAGAGTGTTGTCTACGTACCCTCGTAGACCGAAGCGGAAGCGTTGACGCAACATAGTGGAAGTAGTCGTATGTATTCCCGGTCCAACCGATCCAAGCACCATTACTCCGGCACCTCCGAGTTCATGGCACACGTTCAGCTCGATGACGCTCCCCGAGCTCCGATCCAGCAAAGCTTTGGGGAGGAGTTCCGTCAGCACGACAACGTGATGACGATCTTGATGTTCAACCGTCGCAGGGCTTCGCCTAAGCACCGCTACAATATGACCGAGGTGGAATATGGTGGAGGGGGGCACCGCACACGGCTAAGGAACGATCACGAAGATCAACTTGTGTGTTCTAGGGTGCCCCCTACCCCCGTATATAAAGGAGCCAAGGGGAGGGGGTGGCCGGCCAAGGAGGGCATGCCAAGGAGGAGTCCTACTCCCACCGGGAGTAGGACTCCCTTCTTTCCTAGTTGGAGAAGGAGAAGTGGGAAAGAGGAGGAAGAGGGAAAGGAAAGGGGGGGGGCGCCGACCCCCTCTCCTTGTCCTATTCGGACTAGGGAGGGGAGGGGCGTGCGGCCACCTCTTTCCTCCTTTCCTCTTCTCCCTTAGGGCCCATGTAGGCCCAATAATCCCCGGGGGGATTCCGGTAACCCCCCGGTACTCCGGTAAAATCCCGATTTCACCCGGAACGATTCCGATATCCAAATATAGGCTTCCAATATATCGATCTTTACGTCTCGACTATTTCGAGACTCCTCGTCATGTCCATGATCACATCCGGGACTCCGAACAACCTTCGGTACATCAAAATACATAAACTCATAATGAAACTGTCATCGTAACATTAAGCATGCGGACCCTACGGTTCGAGAACAATGTAGACATGACCGAGACATGTCTCCGGTCAATAACCAATAGCGGAACCTGGATGCTCATATTGGTTCCTACACATTCTACGAAGATCTTTATCGGTCAGACCGCATAACAACATACGTTGTTCCCTTTGTCATCGGTATGTTACTTGCCCGAGATTCGATCGTCGGTATCTCAATACCTAGTTCAATCTCGTTACCGGCAAGTCTCTTTACTCATTCCGTAATACATCATCTCACAACTAACTCATTAGTTGCAATGCTTGCAAGGCTTATGTGATGTGCATTACTGAGAGGGCCCAGAGATACCTCTCCGACAATCGGAGTGACAAATCCTAATCTCGAAATACGCCAACCCAACATGTACCTTTGGAGACACCTGTAGAGCACCATTATAATCACCCAGTTACGTTGTGATGTTTGGTAGCACACAAAGTGTTCCTCCGGCAAACGGGAGTTGCATAATCTCATAGTCATAGGAACATGTATAAGTCATGAAGAAAGCAATAGCAACATACTAAACGATCGGGTGCTAAGCTAATGGAATGGGTCATGTCAATCAGATCATTCACCTAATGATGTGATCCCGTTAATCAAATAACAACTCTTTGTCCATGGTTAGGAAACATAACCATCTTTGATTAACGAGCTAGTCAAGTAGAGGCATACTAGTGACACTCTGTTTGTCTATGTATTCACGCATGTATTATGTTTCCGGTTAATACAATTCTAGCATGAATAATAAACATTTATCATGATATAAGGAAATAAATAATAACTTTATTATTGCCTCTAGGGCATATTTCCTTCAGTCTCCCACTTGCACTAGAGTCAATAATCTAGATTACACAGTAATGATTCTAACACCCATGGAGCCTTGGTGCTGATCATGTTTTGCTCGTGGAAGAGGTTTGTCAACGGGTCTGCTACATTCAGATCCGTATGTATCTTGCAAATCTCTATGTCTCCCACCTGTACTAGATCCCGGATGGAATTGAAGCGTCTCTTGATGTGCTTGGTTCTCTTGTGAAATCTGGATTCCTTTGCCAAGGCAATTGCACCAGTATTGTCACAAAAGATTTTCATTGGACCCGATGCACTAGGTATGACACCTAGATCGGATATGAACTCCTTCATCCAGACTCCTTCATTTGCTGCTTCCGAAGCAGCTATGTACTCCGCTTCACATGTAGATCCCGCTATGACGCTTTGTTTAGAACTGCACCAACTGACAGCTCCACCATTTAATGTAAACACGTATCCGGTTTGCGATTTAGAATCGTCCGGATCAGTGTCAAAGCTTGCATCAACGTAACCGTTTACAATGAGCTCTTTGTCACCTCCATATACGAGAAACATATCCTTAGTCCTTTTCAGGCATTTCAGGATGTTCTTGACCGCTGTCCAGTGATCCACTCCTGGATTACTTTGGTACCTCCCTGCTAAACTTATAGCAAGGCACACATCAGGTCTGGTACATAGCATTGCATACATGATAGAGCCTATGGCTGAAGCATAGAGAACATCTTTCATTTTCTCTCTATCTTCTGCAGTGGTCGGGCATTGAGTCTGACTCAACTTCACACCTTGTAACACAGGCAAGAACCCTTTCTTTGCTTGATCCATTTTGAACTTTTTCAAAATCTTGTCAAGGTATGTGCTTTGCGAAAGTCCAATTAAGCGTATTGATCTATCTCTATAGATCTTTATGCCTAATATGTAAGCAGCTTCACCGAGGTCTTTCATTGAAAAACTCTTATTCAAGTATCCCTTTATGCTATCCAGAAATTCTATATCATTTCCAATCAGTAATATGTCATCCACATATAATATCAGAAATGCTACAGAGCTCCCACTCACTTTCTTTTAAATACAGGCTTCTCCGAAAGTCTGTATAAACCCAAATGCTTTGATCACACTATCAAAGCGTTTATTCCAACTCCGAGAGGCTTGCACCAGTCCATAAATGGATCGCTGGAGCTTGCACACTTTGTTAGCTCCCTTTGGATCAACAAAACCTTCTGGTTGCATCATATACAACTCTTCTTCCAGAAATCCATTCAGGAATGCAGTTTTGACGTCCATCTGCCAAATTTCATAATCATAAAATGTGGCAATTGCTAACATGATTCGGACAGACTTAAGCATCGCTACGGGTGAGAAGGTCTCATCGTAGTCAATCCCTTGAACTTGTTGAAAACCTTTTGCGACAAGTCGAGCTTTGTAGACAGTAATATTACCGTCAGCGTCAGTCTTCTTCTTGAAGATCCATTTATTCTCAATTGCTTGCCGATCATCGGGCAAGTCAACCAAAGTCCATACTTTGTTCTCATACATGGATCCCATCTCAGATTTCATGGCTTCAAGCCATTTTGCGGAATCTGGGCTCACCATCGCTTCTTCATAGTTCGTAGGTTCATCATGATCTAGTAGCATGACTTCCAGAACAGGATTTCCGTACCACTCTGGCGCGGATCTCACTCTGGTTAATCTACGAGGTTCAGTAGTATCTTGATCTGAAGTTTCATGATCATCATCATTAGCTTCCTCACTAACTGGTGTAGGTGTCACAGAAACAGTTTTCTGTGATGTACTACTTTCCAATAAGGGAGCAGGTACAGTTACCTCGTCAAGTTCTACTTTCCTCCCACTCACTTCTTTCGAGAGAAACTCCTTCTCTAGAAAGGATCCATTCTTAGCAACGAATGTCTTGACTTCGGATCTGTGATAGAAGGTGTACCCAACAGTCTCCTTTGGGTATCCTATGAAGACACATTTCTCCGATTTGGGTTCGAGCTTATCAGGTTGAAGTTTTTTCACATAAGCATCACAGCCCCAAACTTTAAGAAACGACAATCTTGGTTTCTTGCCAAACCATAGTTCATAAGGCGTCGTCTCAACGGATTTTGATGGTGCCCTATTTAACGTGAATGCAGCCGTCTCTAAAGCATAACCCCAAAACGATAGCGGTAAATCTGTAAGAGACATCATAGATCGCACCATATCAAGTAAAGTACGATTACGACGTTCGGACACACCATTACGTTGTGATGTTCCGGGTGGCGTGAGCTGCGAAACTATTCCGCATTGTTTCAAATGTAGACCAAACTCGTAACTCAAATATTCTCCTCCACGATCAGATCGTAGAAACTTTATTTTCTTGTTACGATGATTTTCAACTTCACTCTGAATTCCTTTGAACTTTTCAAATGTTTCAGACTTATGCTTCATTAAGTACATATACGCATATCTGCTTAAATCATCTGTGAAGGTGAGAAAATAACGATATCCGCCACGAGCCTCAACATTCATCGGACCACATACATCTGTATGTATGATTTCCAACAAATCTGTTGCTCTCTATAGTACCGGAGAACGGCGTTTTAGTAATCTTGCCCATGAGGCACGGTTCGCAAGTACCAAGTGATTCATAATCAAGTGGTTCCAAAAGTCCATCAGTATGGAGTTTCTTCATGCGCTTTACACTGATATGACCTAAACGGCAGTGCCACAAATAAGTTGCACTATCATTATCAACTCTGCATCTTTTGGCTTCAACATTATGAATATGTGTATCACTACTATCGAGATTCATCAAAAATAGACCACTCTTCAAGGGTGCATGACCATAAAAGATATTACTCATATAAATAGAACAACCATTATTCTCTGATTTAAATGAATAACCATCTCGCATCAAACAAGATCCAGATATAATGTTCATGCTCAACGCTGGCACCAAATAACAATTATTTAGGTCTAATACTAATCCCGAAGGTAGATGTAGAGGTAGCGTGCCGACCGCGATCACATCGACTTTTGGAACCATTTCCCACGCGCATCGTCACCTCGTCCTTTGCCAGTGTTCGCTTAATCCATAGTCCCTGTTTCGAGTTGCAAATATTAGCAACAGAACCAGTATCAAATACCCAGGTGCTACTACGAGCTCTAGTAAGGTACACATGAATAACATGTATATCACATATACCTTTGTTCACCTTGCCATCCTTCTTATCCGCCAAATACTTGGGGCAGTTCCGCTTCCAGTGACCAGTCTGCTTGCAGTAGAAGCACTCAGTTTCAGGCTTAGGTCCAGACTTGGGTTTCTTCTCCTGAGCAGCAACTTGCTTGCTGTTCTTCTTTAAGTTCCCCTTCTTCTTCCCTTTGCCCTTTTTCTTGAAACTAGTGGTCTTGTTGACCATCAACACTTGATGCTCCTTCTTGATTTCTACCTCCGCAGCCTTTAGCATTGCGAAGAGCTCAGGAATTGTCTTATCCATCCATTGCATATTATAGTTCATCACGAAGCTCTTGTAGCTTGGTGGAAGTGATTGGAGAATTCTGGCAATGACGCTATCATCCGGAAGATTAACTCCCAGTTGAATCAAGTGATTACAATACCCCGACATCTTGAGTATATGCTCACTGACAGAAGTATTCTCCTCCATCTTGCAGCTATAGAATTTATTGGAGACTTCATATCTCTCAATCCGGGCATTCTGCTGGAATATTAACTTCAACTCCTGGAACATCTCATATGCCCCATGACGTTCAAAACGTCGTTGAAGTCCCGGTTCTAAGCCGTAAAGCATGGCACATTGAACTATCGAGTAGTCATCAGCTTTGCTCTGCAAGACGTTCTTAACGTTGTCAGTTGCATCAGCAGCAGGCCTGGCACCCAGCGGTGCTTCCAGGACGTAACTCTTCTGTGCAGCAATGAGGATAATCCTCAAGTTATGGACCCAGTCCGTGTAATTGCTACCATCATCTTTCAACTTTGCTTTCTCAAGGAACGCATTAAAATTCAACGGAACAACAGCACGGGCCATCTATCTACAATCAACATAAACAAGCAAGATACTATCAGGGACTAAGTTCATGATAAATTTAAGTTCAATTAATCATATTACTTAAGAACTCCCACTTAGATAGACATCCCTCTAATCATCTAAGTGATCACGTGATCCAAATCAACTAAACCATAACCGATCATCACGTGAAATGGAGTAGTTTTCAATGGTGAACATCACTATGTTGATCATATCTACTATATGATTCACGCTCGACCTTTCGGTCTCAGTGTTCCGAGGCCATATCTGCATATGCTAGGCTCGTCAAGTTTAACCTGAGTATTTTGCGTGTGCAAAACTGGCTTGCACCTGTTGTAGATGGACGTAGAGCTTATCACACCCGATCATCACGTGGTGTCTGGGCACAACGAACTTTGGCAACGGTGCATACTCAGGGAGAACACTTTTTATCTTGAAATTTAGTGAGAGATCATCTTATAATGCTACCGTCAATCAAAGCAAGATAAGATGCATAAAAGATAAACATCACATGCAATCAATATAAGTGATATGATATGGCCATCATCATCTTGTGCTTGTGATCTCCATCTCCGAAGCACCGTCATGATCCCCATCGTCACCGGCGTGACACCTTGATCTCCATCATAGCATCGTTGTCGTCTCGCCAATCTTATGCTTCTACGACTATCGCTACCGCTTAGTGATAAAGTAAAGCATTACAGGGTGATTGCATCGCATATAATAAAGCGACAACCATATGGCTCCTGCCAGTTGCCGATAACTTGGTTACAAAACATGATCATCTCATACAATAAAATTTAGCATCATGCCTTGACCATATCACATCACAACATGCCCTGCAAAAACAAGTTAGACGTCCTCTACTTTGTTTGTTGCAAGTTTTACGTGGCTGCTACGGGCTTAAGCAAGAACCAATCTTACCTACGCATCAAAACCACAATGATAGTTTGTCAAGTTGGTGCTGTTTTAACCTTCGCAAGGACCGGGCGTAGCCACACTCGGTTCAACTAAAGTTGGAGAAACTGACACCCGCCAGCCACCTGTGTGCAAAGCACGGCGGTAGAACCAGTCTCGCGTAAGCGTACGCGTAATGTCGGTCCGGGCCGCTTCATCCAACAATACCGCCAAACCAAAGTATGACATGCTGGTAAGCAGTATGACTTATATCGCCCACAACTCACTTGTGTTCTACTCGTGCATATAACATCAAACCATAAAACCTGGCTCTGATACCACTATGGGGGAACGTAGTAATTTCAAAAAAATTCCTACGCACATGCAAGATCATGGTGATGCATAGCAACGAGAGGGGAGAGTGTTGTCTACGTACCCTCGTAGACCGAAGCGGAAGCGTTGACGCAACGTAGAGGAAGTAGTCGTACATCTTCCCGGTCCAACCGATCCAAGCACCGTTACTCCGGCACCTCCGAGTTATTGGCACACGTTGAGCTCGATGACGCTCCCCGGGCTCCGATCCAGCAAAGCTTCGGGGAGGAGTTCCGTCAGCACGACGGCGTGATGACGATCTTGATGTTCAACCGTCGCAGGGCTTCGCCTAAGCACCGCTACAATATGACCGAGGTGGAATATGGTGGAGGGGGGCACCGCACACGGCTAAGGAACGATCACGAAGATCAACTTGTGTGTTCTAGGGTGCCCCCCTACCCCCGTATATAAAGGAGCCAAGGGGAGGGGCGGCCGGCCAAGGAGGGCGCGCCAAGGGGGAGTCCTACTCCCACCGGGAGTAGGACTTCCTTCTTTCCTAGTTGGAGAAGGAGAAGTGGGAAAGAGGAGGAAGAGGGAAAGGAAAGGGGGGGGGGCGCCGCCCCCCTCTCCTTGTCCTATTCGGACTAGGGAGGGGAGGGGCGCGCGGCCACCTCTTGCCTCCTTTCCTCTTCTCCCTTAGGGCCCATGTAGGCCCAATAATCCCCGGGGGGGTTCCGGTAACCCCCCGGTACTCCGGTAAAATCCCGATTTCACCCGGAACGATTCCGATATCCAAATATAGGCTTCCAATATATCGATCTTTATGTCTCGACCATTTTGAGACTCCTCGTCATGTCCATTGAGGGAGTCCTGGATTAGGGGGTGTTCGGGTAGCCGGACTATACCTTCAGCCGGACTCCTGGACTATGAAGATACAAGATTGAAGACTTCATCCTGTGTCCGGATGGGACTTTCCTTGGCGTGGAAGGCAAGCTTGGCGATGCGGATATTCAAGATCTCCTACCATTGTAACCGACTCTGTGTAACCCTAACCCTATCCGGTGTCTATATAAACCGGAGGGTGGTAGTCCGTAGGACATCAACTCCATATACAACAATCATACCATAGGCTAGCTTCTAGGGTTTAGCCTCCTTGATCTCATGGTAGATCTACTCTTGTACTACCCATATCATCAATATTAATCAAGCAGGACGTAGGGTTTTACCTCCATCAAGAGGGCCCGAACCTGGGTAAAACATCGTGTTCCCTGCCTCCTGTTACCATCCGGCCTAGACGCACAGTTCGGGACCCACTACCCGAGATCCGCCGGTTTTGACACCGACATCCATAATCACATCCGGGAATCCGAACAACCTTCGGTACATCAAAATACATAAACTCATAATGAAACTGTCATCGTAACATTAAGCGTGCGGACCCTACGGTTCGAGAACAATGTAGACATGACCGAGACACGTCTCCGGTCAATAACCAATAACGGAACCTGGATGCTCATATTGGTTCCTACATATTCTACGAAGATCTTTATCGGTCAGACCGCATAACAACATACGTTGTTCCCTTTGTCATCGGTATGTTACTTGCCCGAGATTCGATCGTCGGTATCTCAATACCTAGTTCAATCTCGTTACCGGCAAGTCTCTTTACTCGTTCCGTAATACATCATCTCACAACTAACTCATTAGTTGCAATGCTTGCAAGGCTTATGTGATGTGCATTACCGAGAGGGCCCAGAGATACCTCTCTGACAATCGGAGTGACAAATCCTAATCTCGAAATACGCCAACCCAACATGTACCTTTGGAGACACCTGTAGAGCACCTTTATAATCACCCAGTTACGTTGTGACGTTTGGTAGCACACAAAGTGTTCCTCCGGCAAACGGGAGTTGCATAATCTCATAGTCATAGGAACATGTATAAGTCATGAAGAAAGCAATAGCAACATACTAAACGATCGGGTGCTAAGCTAATGGAATGGGTCATGTCAATCAGATCATTCACCTAATGATGTGATCCCGTTAATCAAATAACAACTCTTTGTCCATGGTTAGGAAACATAACCATCTTTGATTAACGAGCTAGTCAAGTAGAGGCATACTAGTGACACTCTGTTTGTCTCTGTATTCACACATGTATTATGTTTCCGGTTAATACAATTCTAGCATGAATAATAAACATTTATCATGATATAAGGAAATAAATAATAACTTTATTATTGCCTCTAGGGCATATTTCCTTCAGCACCCATTCTCGCACAGCGGCTCTCCGCGCACTCAACGCTTCAAGTGTCCTGGGGTCAAGCAGCCCCCGATGGGGGTTTAGATGCGGGCCCTTTCTGGAACATCCGCGGCTTCGGCCATGATGGCCGCCGCCGCCAAATCATCGAGTACATACAAGATGAACATATTGACATCGTAGCCATCCAGGAAACCATGCGCACTGAGTTCTCCCTCCATGAGCTCGACTGTCTTAGCTCCCACCTCTTCGCCTGGCATTGGCTCCCGTCTAGTGGAACCACGGGGCATTCTGGTGGCATCCTTTTAGGGGTAAAGGATGCCACCTTTGAGGTCGGTGGCATGGACCGGGGAGAATTCTTCGTTAGTATGGAGATCTTTGAGCGTGCCCTTAACCTCCAATGGGAGGTCGTGATTGTATATGGACCGGCAGACCACCGCCGCTCCCCGGCCTTCCTCGCGGAGCTGCACCAGAAGATCTCCAACTCCCTCCTCCCAGTAGTTGTGGGCGGAGACTTTAACCTCATCTGTTCCCCGGATGAGAAGAATAGTGACCGGATTAACCTACCACGGATGCAGTTGTTCAACGACTAGATCGTGGAGCTCGGTCTCCATGAATTAGATCGGATGGGTGCCCAATTCACCTGGACAAACCGGCAAGTAGACCCGACGCAATCTGTCTTGGATCGCGTCCTAGTCTCCCCGGAGTGGGAGATATGTTGCCCCTTGGCATCGCTTCGTGCGATTACCCGGATCAGGTCTGACAACGTCCCTCTCCTCCTCTCCACCATGGACGAGCCCCCCCATTCAGCCGCGTTTCCGGTTCGAGCTCTTCTGGCTCAATCAGGCGGGCTTCCGGGAGGCCGTCGTCGCGCACTGGATCGTCGCTCGCTCTTCTCATCGCTCCATGTCCGTAGTTGACTCGTGGCAGTTCTGTGCCAAGCTTGCCCACCAATTCATGAAGGGTTGGGGCGCTAACCTTGGCCGGGACCTACGCGAGCGCAAAAAGGCCCTCCTGCTTGCAATCCAAGCCTTGGACGCCCGTGGCGACACCTCCGGGATTTCCCCGGATGAATGGATGCTGAGATATGACCTGGAAGACCAGCTCTCAACCATCTACACGGATGAGGAGGCCTACTTGAGGCTGTGTGGTACCCAACAGTGGGCGCTTCATGGCGACGCTAACACCGCCTATTTCCAGGCGGTCGCTAACGGGCGACGACGTCGGAACTCCATCCAATGTCTATGGGATGGAGATACGCCTCTCGTTCGCCCTTTGGCCATCCGTGCCCATGTGGATGGTTTCTACAAAGCTCTATTTACCCCCACCCCTCGAGGTGGGGCTAGCCTCGCTCCCGACATTTCGTCGGGTAACAAATTGGTCTCGGTTGAGGCCAATGTGGCCTTGGTGGCCCCCTTCACCGAAGACGAGGTCTTCGCCGCTATTAAGGGGATGAACCTCTCCTCGGCCCCGGGTCCGGATGGCCTGCCCGTAACGTTCTTCAAAACATCTTGGCAGACCATCAAGCCGGAGGTCATGGCCCTATTTGAGGAGTTCTACTCAGGGTCCATGGATCTTGGGCGTCTTCACTATGGGATCGTTACCCTGATCCCCAAGGTCCCGGGCGCCTCCGACATCCGCCAGTTTCGCCCCATCACACTGACAAATGTGATTTTCCGGATCCTGGCTAAAGGGTATGACAATAGGGTGACCCTTCTCGTTGACGCGGTTACCCATCCTAATCAATCGGCTTTCATTCGAGACCGATTTATTCTGGATGGGGTGTTGGTCTTCCACGAAGTACTCCACGAGGTCCGGGCGAAGCACCTTTGTGCAGTGTTCCTGAAGCTTGACTTCCACAAAGCTTACGACACGGTGCACTGGCCCTTCTTGAGGGAGGTGCTGCTCCGCAAGGGCTTTGACGACCGGTGGGTGACTAGAGTTATGCAGCTTGTCTCCTGCGGCCGGACCGATGTGAACATTAATAGTGATATTGGGACATACTTCCCCACCCTTTGTGCGGTTCAGCAGGGGGACCCTTTCTCACCGTTCCTGTTCAACATGGTGGTGGATGCCCTTGCCTCCATCCTTGACAGGGCCAAAGCTGCCGGCCATATCCATGGCATCGTCCCTCATCTAGTCAGAGGGGGAGGGGTCTCCCTCCTGCAATATGAGGATGATACCATAATAATGGTGGAGGGCACTGTTCAGGACATTACCAACCTGAAGTTCCTCCTCCTGTGCTTCCAACAGATCTCGGGGTTAACTATCAACTTCGATAAGAGCAAAGTGATGGTTCTTGGGTATTCCCCGGACGAAGCACAGGCCATTGCAGACCGACTGAACTGTCGGTTGGGTTCTTTCCCCACGACCTACCACTACTAGGGAAAAGGCTAGCAGCAGCGCGGGTTTTAGGTGTATCAGTAGCGCGGGGACCAGCGCTACTAATAAGGCGCTACAGCTAACACGTAGCAGTAGCGGGTGCTCACCAGTGCTACTGCTACACAAGTGTAGCAGCAGCGCGCTTAATGGAAGCTCGCTACTGCTAATAGCTATAGCGCGCTTCTCCTATGCGCGCTACTGCTACTACCGCGCTGCTGCTAACTTTTGTCCGCTCGCTACTGCTAATTTTAGTAGTTTTTTGTTTTTTCGGCATATTTGTTTTGTATTTGAACAGGCTTTATAGAAGAATCTTTAGCACATACAAATGTCATCATGATACACATACAAATGCCTGCGAGACCATAAATATAATCATAGCATATACATACAAGTAGTCTCATCATAATCATCATCCAACACAAAGTGGTATCTCGTCATCATCTCGAAAATAGCGATACATGCAAGTCCCGATACAACGTCATCCATCTAAACAAAGGTATACGCGAGAAGAGCTATCACTATGAGTGAGAGCGGAACTATGCAGTACATGAGGTGGCGGTTACGAGTCCTCTCTCGCGCTAGCGTGAACCTCAAGTAACTAGCTTCTCCTTCTTGTCTGCTTTTGAAGCCTTTATGGCTGGCGTCCGAGAACCCATTCACTTGCACCTGACACTCATGCCACTCGTTGTACACCCCCGGAACCTTCCCTTTGTACACGACATAGCACTTCCATCTCGCCATCAAGAAACTAGGTACCTGTTAGAGATGCATGTTCATGAAGAGGATTTACAATCATATATATGCAACAAAATATACTAGAGCAACACCGAAAAAGAAAGGGTTAGCAACTAGATGCAACATACATTACGCAAATTAATTAACTAGAGGTACGCAGGTCATCGTACGCAAACTAACAAAGTAGCGTTACGCAAGTTCGGCAGGGACCGTGGACATCACAAAGTTTCATTGCTACAAAAAGTATACAAGTTCAACCGACACATATCATCATCATTGGCATCATAAATCACTAGAAGTTCCATCCTTCCATATCATCGAGGATGGACACTAGCTTCTTGAATGGCGTGAGATCTAGACGTTGCATGCCTATGCGAGTTCGGACATCAGCTCGCGATATAGGGCCGTGGTGGAACATCCCCTTCTCATCGACGACTTCTTTCATGATGATCGTCGCAATGTCGCTTTGGATGCGAAAGAAGTCATCTCTAAGTTTATAATCTGCTTCTCCATGAGATTCTAGCCACTTGTGGATATGATCATCATTTCTGCTTCTCATGCGAAGCTTTTGGTGATCCGTGTTGAACTGAATCATGAGATGGACGATGTAGAATCCATCCTTCTTGCTTGGTTTTGGGACATGGATGCAGGAGAAGTTAGTTTTATGTGTGAAACCCATCTTCTTGTTCCTTTGTTTCCTGATCTGCATGTCGCCACCTCTAATGCTGAAGCCTTGGAGAGCATCCTCTAGAATATTCATTATGTGGGTGTAGTATTTTTTCTCGTAGTCTCTGGAAGGGTCAAAATACACGGCTTGGGAGACTTGCGGGTAAAGAACGATAAGGACGACGCACCCGTTGCTGCAGGGAAAAGACACCTCAAATTACTCCCCATATGAGAGAGAAGGAATGATTGAAATGTACGAAAGGGTTGTCCGGAACTGACTTACTTTGGATGATAAGGCACGAGGACAATTTCCTGGTCCTTATTTTGTACCATGAAGTTTTGGAGGTACTCCCTAGCAGTTTCATGCTCAAAGTCGCCGAGACTCAAGAAAGACTCATGCATGTAGTACGGATCCGCCACATAGATTTGCGAGACTTCTTCACTCTTCATGACGGAGCTCAGATGTAGCGCAAAAAGGCGGACGATTGTAAAACCGAGCCACCTTATCATAAACATCTCAAAGATATGGTCAAACCGCAGGAAGAACACCTCCGCGGGCCGTGTGTCGACATAGCACTTCCCCTCAGGCACACGAGCCGCGTATGTCGGATATCCTGGATCCTTTGAGGCTAGTAGGCTTTTCTCAGTCGAAAGCACATGGTCATGCAGTCTCTTGAGATCCCCTGATAGTGCCTCTAGCGGTTTCGGCGGTAGCATCGGCTCGCCCGTGAGATGGAACATGGCCGCACCTTTCACGGGTACACGCTCTTCAGAATGCATCGTCTGGCTGCTTTGTGCTCTGGCTTGTTTGGAGGCAGTTATCTTCCCCGATCTCTTCCTCTCCTTTTTCTTGGGCACACCTTCCAGACCCTTCCTTAACCCCTGCCCCAGGGTTCCCGGGCTAAGCACTGTACGACCCCCGGCGAGTTGAGCCTGTGTTGAGGCGACATCTTCAGGCGTGTCCTGTGAGGAATTCATGAAGAGAGACTTTTTGCAATCCTTCCAACGACCTTCCTACCTGGGCATATCATCCATATCCTCATTAGCATGCTGATAGCCCGATTCGTCATATGGTTGACTCATCATATCTATGTCACAGTCATACGCGTTTGTATTGAGGAAACCCATAGGGTCGACCTCCATCTCATCATCCATTCTCTGTTCTACAGGACTGATTACATCAGCCAGTACTATTGCACCCCCTTCATCACGTCGTCCGCCGCTTTCACTCGGCACTACAGGAGCTGGTAATTGCGTAGGCAGGGTGGTGGTCTCCGCACATGCTTGTTGATGTGTGGTTATTGGTGTGCTCTCGGCCGGCTCCAGACGAATAAGATTCTTCGGCCATAGCAGCACCCAACCCTTGCAGTTTCCAATCCGTGGCGGGGTCTCGTTGTCCTCTCCCACAGGATATACCAGAGGAGGCAAATGCTCGTGCCCCGATTTCACACTGGACAAGTTAACCCTGAAGTGCCCAACGGGGATCGACTGGTTGTGGAACGTGGGTTGCATGGGGTTCATTATCATCCCCTTTCCCACGTCCACCTTCTGGCCTTTGATCAAGTAGAGTATGGTGCATGGGGTTTCTTTGCCCTACAAACACATATGTCTGTGGCGTAAAACATCCAAAAGGCAACGAAAATGGAATATTCTATATATATATATATATGTTGGTGCGACATGTAATTACCGTGATGGCGTCGAGCTCAGCCAAAGACGAAGGCCCACCTAGCGCACCAGAGACTGAGGACGGGCTGCTATGAGTGGGAGCGACCGCGAGAGGAGGCCCGGTTGCGTGAGCAAGTGATGGTGCGGTGTTGTTGTTGTTCATGGAGTTGCTCCCGACGAAACTGGGCATCGGGAAATCATGTACCGTCTTGTCTGGATTTTCCTTCGTCCAGTTGATGATAGCTGGAACCAAGTTAGTAGCGAAATCATTTCTACAGGAAGTTACAGCTGCATTGACTGCATGCTGTAGCAACTCATTTTTCTCCTCGGCTGTTTTTTCCGCGCCCTCAGCTGCTTTTTTCTCGACCGCAAGCTTCACCTTTGCGTCGATGTCTGCCTGACTAAACTTCTTTTTCTGCTTCTTGGCCTCTGGGCCCTCTTTGTAAAACACCTTCCACGTGGCGCCGTCTCTAGCTCCGTGCACACGACCATATTGCGGCCGCTGGCCCAAAGGGAGTCCCTTAAGTTCGTTCAAGGCCCGGTTGAGAGGGGTGTCCCACTTGGGCCTCGTCGGAGAAGTAGGGCTTTCAGCTGCAAGCTGGTGATGCTTCTCCAGTAGTCTAATCAATTTCCTCGTGATCTGGTCCGTGTAAAAAACCGTTTTCTCCTTGTCCCACTTGTAGCGGGCCCTAATGAAGTCACGCTCTAAGGGGTTGGTGAACTTCGCGAAGGGGTCTGGGAGACCCGCGGCTTCACGTTCCGCGCCCTCCTTATCCCATATGGGCCTTTTACCAAGGTAGCCACGGCTTCCGAGGCGATGCTTCCTCGTGTTCCTTTGCTGAAGGCTCTTGAATTTCGCAGCCTTATCCTTGGCTGCCTCGGTAGCGCAAGTGTCCTTGAACTTTTCGAACTCCTCTTCCGTAAGTGTCGGATTTTCCTATAGAATCTTGGACAGGGGTTCGTCAGCCTCAATAGCTCGTTTCACCCTCCCTTTCCAGGAGGCCAAATCATTGCTAAACATGCCCATGGCGTGATTGTTAATCTTTTTCATATTCGGATCATCCCACGGTTGTTCTATGTTATCATCCCTATCGGGGAACTTGAATCTCTTGTGAAACTTCGTTAGGAGCAACTGCATCAAATGTTCTTTACTCCTTAAGTCATCGTCGTTGATGCTCGCACATTCCTGTAGGATGCATCCTAATTGGTTCCCATAGCACTTGCGAGGTTCTTCCAGCTCTAATGGCTCAAACTTGCCAGGTGCCATCTTTGTGATCACAAGTCGTCCAATCCCTAGTTTGTTAGGTTTTCGTATCCTCTGCTTCTTATGCTTCCTCTTTTCGGTAGCGGCATCAGCGTCGGTACCTTCCCCGCTGGTATCTTCCCCGCCGGTCTCGGCGCCGCCATCGGTGCCGGCACCGTCGGTGTCGATGTCGGCGTCAGTACCATCATCGAGGCCGACTTGCAAACCTTGCTTAGCAGTCAAATAGTCGAGGTATTCTTGTTCACCCTCATAATCCATCTCGTCTGCATCTTGGTCAGAAGGCCAGTTTCTTCATTGTTCGACATGTTTCCTATGATTAAGTGTCCTCGTTTATTTCAAAAAGTATGAATAAATGAGAAATAATATAAAAAAGAAATCTATGTGCCAACACTCGATATGCCAACTATGTAGCACTAATCATGCCTTTATTCACGGCAAATTTCAGCATGACCTTTGCTAAAAAATGGACATATCGAGCGCCTGAAATTCACCGGAATGGAAATGAATCAACATTCCGGCGTAGCAGAGGCCACTCGGATCATTTACCAAAATTGAACCAAAACATCACATGTCCAAATGACATGTTCAAATTCCAAACATGACATGTCCAAAACATGACATATCCACATATCACATGTCCAGTTCAAATTTGCATATAAATTTAGCCTACCTAAATTTGCTTTAACAAGGGATGTTGATTTGGACAATTGCTTAAATGCTGCCTTTTCTTTTAACTACAATTGCTTAACCCTAAATTTCTGTCCTATTTTAAAACCTAGCTAAATTCATAACCTAATTAACCTTCTGCCCTAACTAAAACCTAAGTAAATTAACCGAAGAACCCTAGCTAGCAGAGAGAGGGAGGGGGTTTACAGAGGGTGCAGGGGCTAGGAGGCAGGCCCGACGACGGCCGAGGTTGAGAGGGGAGGAAGCAGAGGAGGGAGGCGAGGGCCGACGGGTCGGGGGCGAGCGCCGGGGTCGGGGGCAAGCGCCGGGGCCTGGTCGGGGGAGAGCGACGGGGCCTGGTCGGGGGCGAGCGTCGGCCAGGGCCGGGGGCGAGCGCCGGGGCGCGGCGGTGCGACGGGGGAGAGAGTGGGGATTTGGGGGGAAAAGAGGCGGGATGAAGCAGGGAGAGTGAGAATTTTGGGTTAAGTGGATGTAGCAGTAGCACGTTTAGACAAAACGCGCTGCTACTACCTTCACTAGCTGTAGAGGTTTAGATAAAATGCGCTGCTACTACCTTCACTGGCTGTAGCGGTTTAGATAAAACACGCTGCTACTACCTTCACTAGCTGTAGCGGTTTTATAAGGAAATCGCTACTGCTAGCTTGACTGTAGCTGTTTTATAAGGAAATCGCTACTGCCAGTTTTCCTTTTTGTTTTCCTTTATTTTCTCCCACTTTTATTTCCCGAGAGTAGTGAATGAAGGGAAGGAGATATATATTGCATCATTTGACGGTTAAATATGTATACAAAATAGGACCATATATATATATTACATCATTGGACCCATGCATAATAATGGCTAAGTGTGTATACAAAATAGGAACATATATATATATATATATATATATATATATATATATTACATCATTTAACCGATAACATACGGTTCCTCAGCACTGACGTTTTCGTTTTTGAGTCAGCTTCTTTCCCTTCTTGTTCGTCGAAGAATAATTGAGCCCCTCATTATGACTTTGCCTTTTCCATGGAGTACGATTTTTCTTAGGTAATGTAGTATTGATTCTTCTTTTGACGTATACTTCATCATCATCGTCATCTTCCCTCATTGGGTTGCCGTACTGATCATAGTCTTCCTTGTTGGTGACTCCATCCATTCCAATGATGTTCCTTTTGCCTCTCCTCACGACAACACGACTGGGATTGCATGGGTCGGTTATGAAGAAGCATTGTGTCACGTGCTTAGCGTTTACCCATGGCTCGTTTTTGGCGATAGCGTTCACGGTAGCGCTCTTGGCATCGGGTATAGTCATGGTAGTGAAAATCCGGTTTTCTCTTTCGACATTCTTAGCCCATCTGACACGGGACATCGTCGTGTTGTGCAGTCCAGAGTAGTCAAGCTCCCAGATCTCCTCGAAACTTCCATAAAATCGTTCAGTTGCGCCGTTGTCGCTACCGGTCATCCATTCCATCATCACCCCTGAGTTATGATCATCACTGTCCATATCTTTGGCCTCCGTGTAGAACGTGTATCTGTTGATATCATATGCCTGATAGGTTACGAGGTTGGGCGAGGGGCCATGTGCTAAGGCGTATATGAGCAATCCGTCCTTAGGGCCCTCCTCCAGGGGATTAGCAATAATATGCTCTTTGAACCAATGCAGGAAAGTGGAGTTGTGCTCTCTAGTAACTTCGGCGTCCGTCCTGCATACCCCCCGGTCACGATACTTCTTTGCGATAATTTCTTTGTGCAGTGCCACGAAAGGATCTACCTCGTCTAGGTGTTGTAGCACTACCAAGTTTGCTCTGTCAAAGTCGCTGCGTCGATCTGAGTATGCCACGTGCAGTTCCCTGCGACCGTTGCAGTGACCTTCTCCTTCGAGCCTCCAATCGTGCTTGTTAACGGGCAAACCAACACTAACACCAGGCGGCTGGTCTGCGCCATATAGAAGATTCTCATAGAAAGAGATGCACTCTTGTGTCACATAGCCCTGGATGATGCTTCCATCCGGACAGGACATGTTACGAACGAATCCTTTGATGATCCCATTTATCCTCTCAAACGGCATCATGTTGTGCAGGAATGACGGCCCCAGGTCTATTATGTCATCCACAATATGGATACACAGATGCACCATCACGTCAAAGAACGCGGGCGGGAAGTACATCTCAAGCTCATTCAGTATCACAATGATCTCTTCCTGTAGCCTTCGGAGCTGCTTCACACTGATCGACTTTCGAGAGATGATGTCGAAAAATTTGCAGAGACCAATAAGCGTGTCACGGACGTGCTTGTCCATTATCCCTCTAAGGGCAACAGGTAGTATCTGCGTCATCACCACATGACAGTCATGGGACTTCATCCCGCTGAACCTTTTCTTGTCCGTGTCTAGATATCTGTTTATCTTGCCACAGTAATCGGAACTAACTTTGACTCCGGTAAGGCACTTAAAGAATTGATGGATCTCAGCCTGACTTAAGGTGAAGCAAGAAGGGGGGCAATAATCCTCTTTCTTTATTTTCTTGCCCTTCTTCTCCCGTGCCTCTGTCTCCGTCTCTGTCTCGTCTGACATTTTACGGGGCGGCATGTGCAGATCTTCCCTGATTTTCAAATCTTGCAAGTCTTTTCTTGCCTTCGGCCCATCCTTGGTCTTATCCGGCATGTTCATAAGTGTTGCGAGCAAGCTCTCAAGGATATTCTTACAGATATGCATTTGATCAAGGCAATGAGGTGTATCGAGTTTGTGCCAGTACTCCAAGTCCCAGAACACAGACCTCGTCTTCCATACCTTCAGCAGCGGCTCCGACGCCTTTCTCATCGTCTTTCCTGGCACGGGGCACTCCTTCCAGTTTTTCAACAGCTCATCGATTTCGGCACCGCTCCGCTTACGTGGAGGTCCTCGATGCTCAGCGTGACCATTGAATATATCTCCACGGTTTCTCCACGGGTCGTCCTATTCGAGCCATCTTCGATGCCCCATGTACACGATTTTCCCAGACCCGCCATCTTTCCTTGACGTTAGCTGCTGAGACGTCATATCATCCATGCACCGCGTGCATCCGCAATATCCATGGTACACCTGGCCTGCCACATATCCGTAACCGAGATAGTCCTGCACTGTCGTGATCAGCGCGGCTCTCATGTTGAAATACTCGCCTTTGCTGGCGTCCCATGTCTTGGCCGGTGTTTTCCATAACGTGTCTAACTCCTCTTGAAGTAGCCCCAGATACAAATTAATGTTATTTCCTGGTTGTTTCGGCCCTTGAATAAGCATGCTCATGTGAATGAACTTCGATTTCATGCACAACCAGGGGGAGGTTGTACATCCATACAAACACGGGCCATGTGCTATGGTTGGTGTTCTGGTTGCCAAACGGGTTCATGCCATCGGTACACGTGCCGAGCATGATGTTCCTTGCATCACATTCAAAATACCGATAGAAGTTGTTCAACGCTCTCCACTGGCTTCCATCCTTGACATGTCTCAGCTTCGGATCATCTCCATCGTCGGGCTTCTTCCTCTCCGCGTGCCAGCACATTAGCTTTGCTTCCTTGGGATCTACAAAATACCTCTGGAGACAGGGAGTGATCGGTAAGTACCATACCACTTTCTGGGGACATTTCTTCCCGGCCTTCTTGTATCGAGAAGCATTGCACACCGGACATCTTGTTTTTTCCGCGTGCTCCTTCCGATAAATTATGCAATCGTTGATGCATGCATGGTATCTAACGTGTGGCAGATCAAGAGGGCACACGATCTTCTTGGCCTCATCAACACTACTAGGACATAGATTACCCGCGAGGAGAACATCCTTTAGGTACTTGAGATGCTCATCGAGGCTAGTGTCGGTCCATTTGTTTTTAGCCTTCGTCTTCAGGAGTTGGAGCATGAAACTCAAGCAGGTCACCTCAGGATTGCAACCATCATACAATGGAGTGTTCGAGTCTACCACTAGTTGCTCCAGCTTAGCCTCCTCTCTAGAAGCAGCTCTCTCAGTACTTGTCTCCTTGTGAAGCAATGCTTGAACATGAGGGTCCCGCATGATTGAACTTAGTACCGACGAACTCTGCTGCATGGAGTCCATGTCGTTCTCTCCGCCGCCATGTCCGGCCCCTTCTCCGCCGCCATGTCCGGCTAAAAGCACAAGTGCTCCCTAGGTGGTTTTGATAATTGATGACAACATATCTCTTGTTGGACTAACATTTCTATCTAGTATGTTTCAGATAAGTTCAACAATGGAGTGGCATGGACTAAAGGTTGTGGGAAGTTCTCCAAGATGCTAAGGACAAAGGATTGGCTAAAGCTTAAAGCTCAAGACTCGTCATTTTACATTTTAGTGATCCAAGATCACATTGAGTCCATAGGAAAAGCCAATACTATCAAGGAGGGATGAGGTGTTGCTTAATGAGCCTCTTGCTTCATGTGCTTAATGATATGCTCCAAAACCCTCAGCTACTTTCCCACTTCCACATATGACCTAAACCCAAAGCCAAACTCGGACCTACCGATTCTTTCTATCCGGCGCCACCGAGTTTCACTTGTCATAGCCACTGCCAGAAACCCTAATCAGTTCGGTCTCACCGATGGGATCTCGGTCTCACCGAGATGGGCTTGCAAACTCTCTGTTACCTATTGCAATATTTTCGGTCCCACCAAGATATGCAATCGTCCCCACCAAGTTTGCTTGGCCAACTCTCTGTTTCACTTATTACCCAAATCGGTCCCACCGAGTTTGAGTAATCGGTCAAACCGAGTTTTGGATTTACCCTAACCCAAGCACATCGGTCCCACCGAGTTGATCCAGTCGGTCCCACCGAAAATCTCTAACGGTCACTAGGTTTCCTATTTCGGTCTGACCGAGTTTGTTGATTCGGTCCCACCGAGATTGGTAAATCGTGTGTAACGGTTGGAATTTGTGTGGAGACTATAAATACCCCTCCACCTCCTCTTCATTCGTTGAGAGAGCCATCAGACTAAGCCTACACTTCCAGCATCCTATTTCTGAGAGAGAACTACCTACTCATGTGTTGAGGTCAAGATATTCCATTCCTACCATATGAATCTTGATCTCTAACCTTCCCCAAGTTGCTTTCCACTCAAACCTTCTTTCCACCAGATCCAAATCCTATGCGAGAGAGTTGAGTGTTGGGGAGACTATCATTTGAAGCACAAGAGCAAGGAGTTCATCATCAACACACCATTTGTTACTTCTTGGAGAGTGGTGTCTCCTAGATTGGCTAGGTGTCACTTGGGAGCCTCCGACAAGATTGTGGAGTTGAACCAAGGAGTTTGTAAGGGCAAGGAGATCGCCTACTTCGTGAAGATCTACCGCTAGTGAGGCAAGTCCTTCGTGGGCGATGGCCATGGTGGGATAGACAAGGTTGCTTCTTCATGGACCCTTCGTGGGTGGAGCCCTCCGTGGACTCGCGCAACCGTTACCCTTCGTGGGTTGAAGTCTCCATCAACGTGGATGTAGGATAGCACCACCTATCCGAACCACGGGAAAAACATCCGTGTCTCCAATTGCGTTTGAATTCTCCAAACCCTTCCCTTTACATTCTTGCAAGTTGCATGCTTTACTTTCCGCTGCCTATATACTCTTTGCATGCTTGCTTGATATGTATTGTGAATGTTGAAATTATGCCTAAACTCCACTTAAACCAAAAAGGCTAAAAAGTTGCAACTTTAGCATTAAGTGTCTAATCCCCCCCTCTAGACACATCTACTTCAAGTTCCTACAAGTGGTATCAGAGCTTTGGTCTCCATTGCCTTGGTTTAATCACCATTGGAGGAAGATGGATGTGTCTACTTTAGGGAGTCTTAGACATAGAGTGCCTATTCTTGATGAAGAATATTTTCATGAGTGGAAAAATGAGATGCTTGTAATCTTCAATCAATATCATTTGAACAAGTATATTGCTAGCCCTTGTGCACCTCATATTGATCCTTTGCATCCTACCCTAGATGAAGATATTGACATGATTCGCAATCTTAGAACTATTGAACTCATCATTAGAGGATTGCCCAAAAATTTGATTGCTAGTTTGCCTACTCTTAATTGTGCCTATACAATATGGAAATTTCTTGAGGAACGATTTCCCGATCATTCCTTAAAAAATTTGGATGAAATTCTCCATAAATCTATTGCCTTGAGTAAGATGAACTCTAGTGATCCTAGTTTTGGTGATTGTCTATTTGAGCTTACCAATCTCAAGCATGCTAAAGGAGATGTTGGAATCATTAGTGATATCATATTCGAAGCTATAAGAATTCATAAGGGTGACCACTTTGATGATCATTTATCTAATGAATTACCCTCTCTAGGAAATGATGAGTCACAAGATTATGGTGAACATGGATACTATGATGATGATGATAGTGACTTCGATCTTGATGATGCAATGAGACACTTTGGTCTTATGGCAAATCTTCGGGGATATGCGTCAGGAGGAAAGGAATGGGTTCTTGATAGTGGATGTACTGATCATATGACCGGAGATGAAGAGATGTTCTGTGAGCTTGCTGAAAATGACGGCCCTCGAAAATATGTCACCTTTGGTGATAATTCAAAGGGTAAAGTGGTTGGCCTTGGTAAGGTGGCCATCTCACATGATAGTTCCATTCAAAATGTCATGCTCGTTGAATCTCTCGGCTACAACTTACTTTCAGTATCTAGACTTGCTGATTTCGGTTTGAATGTCCTATTTACTGAGGTAGATTGCCAAGTATTTCGTCGAGACAATCATAAAATGGTCTTTACCGGTATGCGTAGAGGTGATCTTTACATTGTCGATTTCTCTAAAAAGGCACAACCTAAAACTTGCTTTATTGCTAAATCCTCAAAAGGTTGGTTGTGGCATAGACGACTAGGTCACGTTGGCATGAGAAACCTTGACAAGCTTATTAAAGGAAATCATATCCTTGGAGTTAACAATGTCATATTTGATAAGGATAGACTTTGCAGTGCTTGTCAAGCAGGTAAACAGGTTGGAGGAAGGCATCCCGTGAAGAACATCATGACCACAAGGAGGCCACTCGAGCTACTTCATATGGATCTTTTTGGTCCCAACGCCTACAAGAGTCTCGATGGAAATTCTTTTGGTCTAGTTATAGTTGATGATTTTTCAAGATTTACGTGGGTGTTCTTTCTTAATGACAAGTCGCAGGTCCAGAAGATCTTCAAAAACTTCGCTAGGAAGGCCCAAAATCAGTTTGACGTGAAGATCAAGAAGGTTCGGAGTGACAACGGAACGGAGTTCAAGAACGCAAATGTGGACACCTTTCTTGACGAAGAAGGGATTTCACACGAGTTCTCGGCTACGTACACACCTCAACAAAATGGAGTTGTTGAGAGGAAGAACCGGACGTTCATCGAAATGGCAAGAGCAATGCTTGATGAATACAAGACGTCGAAGCACTTTTGGGTAGAAGCGGTTGAGACAGCTTGTCACGCAACAAATCGCTTGTATCTTCACAAGCTACTCGGCAAGACGGCATACGAGCTCCTCACCGGTAACAAACCCCAAGTTGGATACTTTTGAGTATTCGGCTCAAAGTGCTACATTCTTGATAAGCATCGTCGTTCAAAGTTTGCTCCTAAATCTCATGAAGGGTTCCTACTTGGTTATGGCTCAAACTCTCACACTTACCGTGTCTACAACAATTTCACCCGAAAGGTTGAAGAGACGGTAGATGTGAAGTTTGATGAATCTAATGGCTCGCAAGTAGAGCAATTGCCAATTGATGTAGGAGACAAAGACCCTTCAGAAGCAATCCAAGACTTGTCCATTGGCAAAGTTCGTCCAACAGAGGTGAAGGAGAGTACTTCATCCGTCCAAGTGGAAGCTTCTACTTCACGACAAGGTGAACCAAGAATCGACATGGAAGCATCCACAAGTGGGACACACCAAGATGAAGAAGACAAGGAAATGCATCAAGACGAACATCAACAACCTCCTTCTCCACCACGACAAGAGAACGACGATGTCAACAATGAAGAAGGCCAAGAAGAAGAACAAGATGAAGAAGATGTTCAACAAAGACCCAAGCAAAAGCTCTCACGAGTTCGAGCAAGAATTGCCAAAGATCATCCCGTCGAGCAAATCCTCAATGATATACAAACCGGGAGAATCACTCGCTCAAAGACTCGTTTAGCTAACTTTTGTGAAAACTATTCATTCATCTCTAGCATTGAACCTATGAAGGTTGAAGAAGCATTGGAAGATCCGGATTGGATAAACGCTATGCATGAAGAGCTACACAACTTTGAGAGAAACCAAGTTTGGACATTGGTAGAGAAGCCCGACAACAACCACAACATCATTGGTACCAAATGGGTGTTTCGCAACAAGCAAGATGAAGATGGACAAGTGGTTCGCAACAAAGCATGTCTCGTCGCCCAAGGGTACACACAAGTCGAAGGTATGGACTATGGTGAGACATATGCTCCCGTTGCTAGACTTGAGTCCATTCGCATCTTACTTGCCTATGCTAATCACCATAATATCACCTTGTACCAAATGGACATTAAAAGTGCTTTTCTAAATGGTGAAATAGAGGAGGAAGTTTATGTCAAACAACCTCCCGGCTTTATCAATCCTAAGAAACCAAATCATGTTTACAAACTTCACAAAGCTCTTTATGGTCTTAAACAAGCTCCTAGAGCATGGTATAAATGCTTGACCAAGTTCCTTATTGCAAGTGGTTTTGAAATTGGTAAAATTGATTCTACTCTTTTTACTAAAAGGGTTAATGGAGAACTATTTGTATGCCAAATTTATGTTGATGATATCATATTTGGTTCAACTAACCCTCTCTTTAGTGAAAAGTTTGGAAAGCTAATGTCAGAGAAGTTTGAGATGTCTATGATGAGTGAACTCAAATTCTTTCTCGGTTTGCAAATCAAGCAAACTAAGGAAGGTACATTTGTCTCTCAAAAGAAGTACACCAAGGACTTATTCAAGAAGTTCAATATGCAAGAATGCAAAGGTATGTCTACACCCATGCCTACTAGTGGACATAATGATTTGACCAAAGATGGTGAACCGGTTGATCAAAAGGTTTATCGCTCTATGATTGGTTCATTGCTATACCTATGTGCTTCACGTCCCGATATTATGCTAAGTGTGTGCATGTGTGCATGATATCAAGCTGCTCCTAAAGAATGTCATCTTAAGGCCGTGAAAAGGATAGTGAGATACTTAATTCATACACCAAACTTTGGCGTTTGGTATCCTAAGAGGTCTTCTTTTGATCTTGTTGGCTATTCCGACTCGGATTATGCCGGAGACAAGGTTGATAGAAAGTCCACTTCGGGTACTTGTCAATTTCTTGGTAGATCTCTTGTGTCTTGGTCTTCCAAGAAACAAAACTCGGTATCCTTATCCACCGCCGAAGCGGAATACATTGCCGCTGGTTCATGTTGTGCTCAATTACTTTGGATGACCCAAACTCTTAAAGATTATGGGATCTATGTGAAACATGTTCCACTGCTTTGTGACAATGAAAGTGCTATCAAAATTGGTCATAATCCTGTACAACATTCTCGAACTAAGCATATTGAAGTTCGTCATCATTTTATTCGAGACCATGTTGCTAAGGGTGACATTAATCTTAAGCATGTTCGCAAGCAATTAGCGGATATATTTACTAAACCTCTTGATGAGAAAGTATTTTGCAGGTTGAGAGGTGAATTGAACATCATTGATGCTTCAAACTTGGAGTAGGAACTCCATTGGATACATGCAAGACATGAGCTTATGACTAATCCATGATATATCTCTTATGATGACTATCTTATGTCTTGGATATATTTGTACCTTGCATGTTGTCTAACCCATGTAGGTGCTTGGTTGAATCTAATTCCATGAGATTGCGACTCACTCACATCTTGAGCAATCTCTACATCACCAAGTCTCTACACAATGGTGGTTGAAGACAAGGAAGCACAAAACCATTCAAACATATCCTTTGACAAATTCTATGTTGAGCTTCATGATTGTCATTTTTGGATACACAAGTGCTCTTACTTGCAAGAACTAACCCATGTAGGTAGATGAACTCAAACTCCAAGTGGTGCTCCCAACTCTTGATGAGCTACATCAACCTTGAGCACCCACACAAGTTCAACTACATGAGCAAGAACCACACCACCACCCAAGGTATGTTATTCCATCTTAGAGAAGCTTTACTCCAAGACATGAGTCAAAGCAACTCAACAAGATGTGAATACATCAAGATGCTTAAACGAAAAATGGTAACCCCATTTTGAGCTTAAACGATGAGTATGACCTATGATTAAGTGTTCTCACTTGACTCCTAAGTCAATATACTCTAACATAGGTGACTATGTCACCGCCCAACTCTAGATGAAGTTCTCTTGTGTTCTTTTTTTTGTGTTATTGCATTTGTCTCATGCATGTTTATTTTTCTTTCTCTTTTTGAAAAACAAAAAAAAACTTCATCTAGATCTTTCAGTTTCTTCTCTTTTCTTTTTGTTTTTGTTCTGCATTTTCTGCATTCAATTCCTTGCAAATCTTTGTGAGATCCTACATGTCTAGTGAGCTGAGGTGACAGGTGTTTTTCTCTGTGTGAACTCGGTTTCACCGACTTGTAATTTTCGGTCCAACCGAATCTTTTCGGTACCACCGAAACATGCCACTCGGTGCCACCGACTTTGCAACAGGAAAAATAGTTTGCCACTTGTTCTATATTTCTTCTGATCCAGCTCTACTCAATGAATCTTGTCCTCTACAAGCATCACAGTTTTATCCATTGCTTTGTGCTGAGTCTCAAGGACCGAACCTATACGACGGATTCCAGAAAGCCCTTCTTGGAAATTGATGTCAAAGGGGGAGAGAGAGATCACATCAAAGCTTGTAGGAGAGAGAGATCACATCAAGGGAGAGAAAAAGTCTCAAGGACCAAACCTACAAGAGAGAAAGTATTAAGGGGGAGAAAGAGATTTCCAGGGGGAGAGAATACTCAAGGATCCCAGATGTCCCAGATGCTTGATGTTCAAGAGGAGAGATGTCACATGTCTTTTTAGGGGGAAAGACATGTTCATATGTATCTTTCAGCTCTCATTTTCTGTTCCCTATCTTCTCCCAATATCCCATGTAAGATTCAGGGGGAGCAAGACACCTAAGTGAAAGAAATCAGTCAAATTCATTGCATATCTTTACTCTTGGGGACATGTTGAATCCAATGTGGTACCTTGTACTCACTCTCTACATGTCATCCCAGTCTTGGTATTCTTGTGGTTTCTTTTGTTTGCTCTGGCTAGTGGATGTACCTGTGTTATCTAACTTTGTTTGTGCAGGTTCATTCCATCCTAAGCCAACCAAAGACTACAAGGTAAGTGTATGCTTCAAAATCAACAGTATGAGGAATTCTTGCTTATGTACATACTGTTTGCAAGAAGGACTCATGAGCATGAAGGTATCTTCCTTGATAATCTTTTGCTCTGATGCATATGGCCAAGATACATGTAACACATTGCCTACTCTGTCATGGTTATGCTCTCACATGCCTCTATATTTCATATTTACATGAGTGCATACATGTAGGGGGAGCCTATGCTTGTTACATGTCCTTCCAAAGCTTTACTTGCTGTTCTTTATATCTTGATCTAAAGCTTTGATGTATGTTGCCATCAATTACCAAAAAGGGGGAGATTGAAAGCACAAGTGCTCCCTAGGTGGTTTTGATAATTGATGACAACATATCTCTTGTTGGACTAACATTTCTATCTAGTATGTTTCAGATAAGTTCAACAATGGAGTGGCATGGACTAAAGGTTGTGGGAAGTTCTCCAAGATGCTAAGGACAAAGGATTGGCTAAAGCTTAAAGCTCAAGACTCTTCATTTTACATTTTAGTGATCCAAGATCACATTGAGTCCATAGGAAAAGCCAATACTATCAAGGAGGGATGAGGTGTTGCTTAATGAGCCTCTTGCTTCATGTGCTTAATGATATGCTCCAAAACCCTCAGCTACTTTCCCACTTCCACATATGACCTAAACCCAAAGCCAAACTCGGACCTACCGATTCTTTCTATCCGGCGCCACCGAGTTTCACTTGTCATAGCCACTGCCAGAAACCCTAATCAGTTCGGTCTCACCGATGGGATCTCGGTCTCACCGAGATGGGCTTGCAAACTCTCTGTTACCTATTGCAATATTTTCGGTCCCACCGAGATATGCAATCGGCCCCACCGAGTTTGCTTGGCCAACTCTCTGTTTCACTTATTACCCAAATCGGTCCCACCGAGTTTGAGTAATTGGTCAAACCGAGTTTTGGATTTACCCTAACCCAAGCACATCGGTCCCACCGAGTTGATCCAGTCGGTCCCACCGAAAATCTCTAACGGTCACTAGGTTTCCTATTTCGGTCTGACCGAGTTTGTTGATTCGGTCCCACCGAGATTGGTAAATCGTGTGTAACGGTTGGATTTTGTGTGGAGGCTATAAATACCCCTCCACCTCCTCTTCATTCGTTGAGAGAGCCATCAGACTAAGCCTACACTTCCAGCATCCTATTTCTGAGAGAGAACTACCTACTCATGTGTTGAGGTCAAGATATTCCATTCCTACCATATGAATCTTGATCTCTAGCCTTCCCCAAGTTGCTTTCCACTCAAACCTTCTTTCCACTAGATCCAAATCCTATGCGAGAGAGTTGAGTGTTGGGGAGACTATCATTTGAAGCACAAGAGCAAGGAGTTCATCATCAACACACCATTTGTTACTTCTTGGAGAGTGGTGTCTCCTAGATTGGCTAGGTGTCACTTGGGAGCCTCCGACAAGATTGTGGAGTTGAACCAAGGAGTTTGTAAGGGCAAGGAGATCGCCTACTTCGTGAAGATCTACCGCTAGTGAGGCAAGTCCTTCGTGGGCGATGGCCATGGTGGGATAGACAAGGTTGCTTCTTCGTGGACCCTTCGTGGGTGGAGCCCTCCGTGGACTCGCGCAACCGTTACCCTTCGTGGGTTGAAGTCTCCATCAACGTGGATGTAGGATAGCACCACCTATCCGAACCACGGGAAAAACATCCGTGTCTCCAATTGCGTTTGAATTCTCCAAACCCTTCCCTTTACATTCTTGCAAGTTGCATGCTTTACTTTCCGCTGCCTATATACTCTTTGCATGCTTGCTTGATATGTATTGTGAATGTTGAAATTATGCCTAAACTCCACTTAAACCAAAAAGGCTAAAAAATTGCAACTTTAGCATTAAGTGTCTAATCCCCCCCCCCTCTAGACACATCTACTTCAAGTTCCTACACCGGCCCCTTCTCCGCCGCCATGTCCGGCCTCTTCCCCGCCGCCATTATCGATCATCTCTTCATCTTGCCCCGTGCCATCATTGCCTGCCCCGTCGGCATCCTCAACATCGTCATCCTCATCTTTAATTATCCACCGAGTATAGCCATCCATGAAACCAGTCATGAGCAGGTGTGCTTCGACACGACCATCGTCATGGGGGTCGAGCCAAATTATTCCTTTGCATTTTTGACACGGACATAAAACCTCTGTCCGGTTATTTTCTTTCATGTCCTGCACCGCCGACCGCAACCACATGTCCACCATCGTTCCACTGACCATCGTCAAGTCTGCACAGTAATAATAAACAAATTGATTATAAAAATGTGTGCATGCATCAAAGTCATACAAAAATTCGGCATGACCTTCCTTAAAAATGGGACATATATAGATCTAGAGTTTGCCCGAAATTCGCCGAAACGGAAATAAATCGACATTTCGGCAAAACATAGGCAACTCAAAAGCACAATTTGGCATCAACTCATGCCACACACACAATTTCCATAAACATATCACACACACATAAACATATATCCGTTTTGCAAAAGCATGAAATTTTAATCACCTATATCCCGAGATCGAGCACACAGTGGAGATGATGATGTAGGGAGATCAAAAGTGCACAAAGCTCTTCTTGACAAAGATAGATATAGTTAGGGGGCAAATAGGTCACTTAACTAAATACTACATCTACCTAGCTACCTAATTTGGGAGGAGACAACTTCAACTAGTGGAGGGGGAAGGAAAAATAGAAAGGAGATGCATTAATGGAGGTGGTGTAGTTAGGTAGGAGTAATGAAGAGAGAGAAAGGTAGGTAGAAGAGGGAGAGTAATGGGGGAGAAGGATTGAGGAAGAAGAAGAGTGGGAGTGGGAGAGGTAGGGGAAAGGGAGAGGAGGGGGAGGGGGAGGGGAGGGTGGGTGGGGAAAAGGTGGTGGGTGCGGATTAGCAGTAGCGCGGGACGTAAAACGTGCTGCTGCTAAGAAAGTAGCAGCAACGCACTTTCGGTGCAAGCGCTACTGCTAACCGGGACCAAAAGTGTGCCCGATTTGAAAATTAGCAGCAACGACCTCAGAAAAATCGTGCTACTGCTACAGCTATAGCAGTAGCGCGGCTCACGGCACCGTGTTGCTGCTAAATGGAGTTGGGTGGGCACTACCGGTCCATATTTGTAGCAGCGCGGGTTACGCCGAGCGCGCTACTGCTAAGCACTTGTCAGTAGCGGGTTTTCCACACCTGCGCTACTGCTCATTAGCAGCAGCGCTCCTTTTTGAGCCGCGCTGCTGCTAAGATTCTGTGTATAGGGTTTTCCCTAGTAGTGTACCTGGGGATCCCCATTAGTGATTCGCGCCTCACTGTGGTGGACCTTCGCCCCACGGTGACCCGGATGCAACATCGTGTTGAGGCCTGCAAAGGGCGCTGGTTGTCGAAGGCCTCTCGTGTGATCCTCATCAACTCCTCGCTTGCCAGCCTTATTTGGTTCCTCATGAGCTTCTGTAGCTTGCACGAGACGCTACATCAGGAAATCGCCAAGTACCAATCCAGATTCTTCTGGGCGGGTGAGGGTGATAAGCAGAAGTACCATATGGTGAGCTGGCCTGATATCTGCAAACCCAAGAACCAGGGCGGTCTTGGGATTTTGTCCTCCCAATGCATGAACATTGCCCTCCTGACCCGTTGTCTCTGGCGCATTGCCAATGGCGATGGAGGCCTCTGTCTCGCCATCATCCGGAACAAGTACCTTCGGGGCCAACCACTCGCATTCTGTCAGTGCTCTGGTGGCTCCCAGTTTTGGCAGGCCGTTATCCAGCTGCTACTAGTACTCCACATTGTCACGCCCATCTCGGTTGGTACTGGGTCCTCGACCCTGTTCTGGTTTGATCGGTGGATCGGCGACCTCCTGCTGGCCGCGCGATTTCCAGTGCTCTTCACCATCGCGGTGGACCCTCGAGTCTCGGTCGAGGCGGTCCTTATTGACTTAGGACGCCTCGCCTTCCGCCGCCCCTTCGGACCGCCTAAAGTGGCCGCTTGGGATGCCCTCCTCCAGGTCATCGCCCTCCTCCCGATGGACGTCGCCGACACCCCGGACGCCATATCTTGGAGACTAGAGCCCTCCGTCTGCTTCTCGACCAAATCCCTCTACGCGGCCATCGCCCCCTCGATGGCCTCCGAGCCATTTAGTTTGATTTGGGATATCCGCTTGCCCTGAAAATTAAGATCTTCCTATGGCAATGGATTCGCGACTGCCTCCCATCCGGGGTGGAGGTCCTTAAGCTTAATGGACCTGGAGATGGGATTTGCCCCCTGTGCAGCACGGTGGAGGATGCTAACCACATCTTCTTCTCTTGCTCCATGGCCCAGTTTCTATGGTCCTGTTTCCGCGAGACTGTCGGTGGCCAGTAGTGCAACACCAACTTCCATGACCTGCTTGCAGAAATCCACGCCTCCCCTCCCCGCTACCGCCATATTGGATGGCTATGCGTTGGGGTCCTTGCTTGGACGCTTTGGACCATTCGCAATAAGCTTGTCATCTAGAAGGTGCCTCTTCGACGTGCTACTGATGCAATCTTTAAAATGTGTGGCTACTTGCAGCTTTGGCGGCCGCTTAGCCACCCCCAGGACCGGGACGCCATCAACACTCTCCTCGCCGACCTTCGATCGATGGCCTTCCGCTTGGCGCCTCCGCTTCCACCGCCTCCCCCGGAGCCCGACAAGATGCTCCTATGCGCCCAGTGTGTGCGTGTTTTTTTCTTCTGGTTTTCAGGGCTTGTTGAGCTGTGCCCTCAGCATTAACCCTCTTGTGAGACTTTTGCGTGTGTGTGTGTGTGTGTCTGTGAACCTTGTTGGATGTTTGGCTTGGACAGTTGCTTTATAATATAAAGCGGGGAGATAGCCTTTTCCGGTAAACTAATGCTCCTTGGCCAGGCTTACCCTTACGAACGATTGCCTCTCGGCCATCCCCACTTTTGGGATGGGGCTATTTATTCTAGGTGAAGGGGTCCATATTAAGTTTGATCAAGTGAGAGCTAGATTTTTCTGGGAAGACAACGCGAAAACATGTAAATATCACATGGTTCAGTTGGCGGACCTATGTAGATCAAAGGACCAGGGTGGTCTCGGTATCTCCAACTCCCGAAAAATGAATTTAGCTGTTGTGTCTAAATGGATTTGGAAAGTTGCACAAAATGATGACGGATATTGGGCCAAGCTCCTCAAACCCAAGCATTTTCCCCATTGCTTGTTTTTTGCCTCGAACATCACAGGCTCGCAAATTTGGAACAGGATCCAGAAATGCAAATAAGTTTTGTTTCTAGGTGCGAAATTCGACATCGGCGACGGAAAAGACACGAAATTCTGGCTCTGTTCGTGGTGTGCGGTCAAACCTCTTTACGTGCTTTTCCCGTCTCTCTTCGTCACGGTGGCCAATCCTCTTGCTTGGTCAGTAAGGTTTTCGCCTCCAGGAAGGCCCAAATCGGTTTTCTTGGAGACCTTCACCAACAAGAGCAGCTGACCTTTTATTCCCTCTTGAGCGCGCTGCGTACCGTTAACATTTCTGCCGCGAAGGATAAGGTGTCCTGGTCGCTCGAACCTTCAGGAAATTTTTCGGTTAAGTCCATGTACGCTAAGTTGATCCTCGGACCTAAAATCAAGTACGTTAAGGCCCTCTAGGCTGCGCGTGTTCCTCTGAAAGTTAGTATTTTTCTTTGGCAAGCGTCTCTTGATCGTTTTCTCTTGGAAATGAACCTATTAATTTGCCATGCACTAGTGCAGAACCGGGCAATAGCACCGGGGTTCATAAGGCCCTTTAGTGCCGGTTCGGTAACCGGCACTAAATTGTGGGCACTAAAGGCCCCCCCTTTAGTACCAGTTCAGCACGAACCGGTGCTAAAGGGCAACCACGTGGCACGAACCAGCTCCGTGGGCGCGTAGGACATTAGTACCGATTGGTAACACCAACCGGTACTAAATGTTTGGGTATGTTTTGGTTTTATTTTTTATTTTTACTTTAATTTTGTGTTTTCAATTTAATTTAGTGATTGTTTTACATTTTAATGAGTTGTTAAATCATTAGGTGAATGTACCACAGATTAGTTTGACTGGATGCGTGGATCCTAGCTAAGTCACCAAGTATATGTCATATCCATATTATATATACTTGATCACCTACTTAAGTGATCAAGGTAATATGGATATGGCATATACTTGATCACTTAGCTAGAATCCATCCAGTTGAAACTAATATGCTTTCATAAATGATATAATAACTCATCATCATCATATTAATATAAAAACTCTTGCATCATATATATCATCACCAACGGTTTTCATAGCAAAGATATCATCGAGTTCAACATGGTAATGATATTATAAGCGTTCATAACACCACAAAAGCAAATCACTCTTTGAGATTAAGTTCAAGAGGAAGAACACGGACATGAGAGGACAAGTACTAAGAGCATGAACTAGCTAATTAATCACTCTTGCTGCTCTCTCTCAGGTAAAATAGCATAGAACATGTATAGCTTTGCTGATTCATCATATTGGAGCATGCAGATGAACCTGTCTCCTAATCATGGGTTGCGCTTCTGATTGCTGCCCCTAGTACTTCTCTGTGATTGTTCACAATTTTGCTCCAGTCTTTTACTATTAAGCATTCCTCGCTATTAGAAATCCTGAATGCACTAAAGTGCATTGTAGGATAACTTGGCCGTAAGCTAAAAATATTCATGTTACCTTTAGTCTCGATCCAATCAGGCACAACATTCATCGGGAGTCCCTGTTGAAGAACATCTATAGTAACATACTTAGCAATGAAGTTTAGCTTAAAAAATAATGTATGCAAAAGATGCACTGAGGAGAAATAGTAGAAATCTTACCATCTTTCCTAAATATATGTGACCGTAGTTCAGTGCGAACACTATTCGTCGCATGTTTGAGTACTAACATTTCTAAGTGCAGGAAAAAAATTTGTCTTGAAAGCATCAAGATCCTCAAGCCATGAAACATAATGACTTGTCTCCTCGTAGTTTAGTTCAGCCCCGGGACAGTGGACGGTCCTGTCTATCAAGCGCCGGACATGTTTGCTTGATTGGAAGTAAGCTGTCAATATAAATTGAGATCTATTAATTATTCAACTGGTTCAAATAATCTCATATCGAAGACATAAATATGGTTGAGAATCTCACATAATGGTAGAACTAGAGGCGTCTGCACATCGACCCAGATGTCTCTATTACCTTCAATATCATCTTCTGGACGAATATCAAAGGTGATAACCATATTAGGCTCAAATGCATAAGCCTTGCATAGTGCTTGCCAAGTTTTGTATTTAAAATAGGTGTATGTGTCTGCATTGTATAATTTGACGTTGAAGGTATAACCATGCTCGGTCTTCAAGTAAACTCTTTTTACCTCCATAGTTTCGTTAGGACTGAAACCTATCTTATCCAAGACAAAAATTCTTGCATGGCAGGGGATACGCTAGTAGAATAGTGAAAAATTAAAATTAAAAGTTGAAGCAAATGAAGCATAAGTCATGCTTAATTACGAAAAAAGACTTGTCGTTGTGACTTACTGTATCCACTTCGAAGTTCTCATCCAGCTTGATGCTGAAGCGTCTATCATCAACTAGAAAATTTCTGCTGCACAGGCCGTGTTGGTCTCCGCAGTATTCGCACATAATGAAATCGTGTTCGTCGTCAGACGACATTCCTATGTTCATAGGTGAAACATTAAACACTTATTAGTTCTATTAATTCAACTAATTCTGTTAATTCAACTAGTTCAACTAATTAATTGAACTAATTCAACTAAGCACTTACGAAAAATATACCTAATTAATTGAACTAATTCAACTAACTAGTTCAACTAATTAATTCAACTAAACTAGTTCTATTAATTTCTTACTAAAAATAAGGTAGCTAATTCTATATAATAAAATGTTAATTATATAATGAAATCTCATATAACTAAATTAAATATATATCTAACATATAATTTATATCTAATTCATCTAACATTTGACATTAATATCTAACATATGTTCATATATAGGTGAAACATTAAACACTTACTAGCTAGTTCTATTAATTGAACTAAATAAACTAGCTCTATTAATTCAACTAAGCATTTACTAAAAATAAACTAGTTCTATTAATTTCTTATTAAAATAAAGTAGGTAGTTCTATATAGTAATATTTTGATTAGATCATCAAATTTCATATACCTAAATTTTCTTACTAAAAATAAACTTGTTCTATTAATTTTCATACTAAAAATAAACTAGTTATATTAATTCAACTAGTTCAAATCTCATATATATACCTAATTAATATCTAGCTATACTAATTCAACTAGTTCAACTTGTTCTAATTCATGTAAAATTGACATTAATATTTAACATTTTTTCCATATAATTCATCTAACATTATTATCTACGTAATTTATCTAACATTAATCTAAACAACAGAAAATAGAAAATAAGTAAAAACAATGTGTGTGTATGTGTGTGTGTGTACGAGCGGGGGGCGGCGGCGTACGGGCGGCGGCGGGCGATGCGACCGGGACAGGCGGCGGGCAAGGCGGCGGCGACGGGCGGCGGGGGCGACGGTGGTGACGGCGACGACGGGTGGCGGGGGGCAACGGCGGTGATGGCGATGACGGGTGGCGGGGGCGACGGCGGTGACGGCGACGACGGGCGGCGGGGGCGGCGAGGGCGGCGCGCGATGGGCGACGGACGTGGCGAAGAAGTTGGATCGAGAAGAAGTGGTGGTCGATGAAACTGAATTTTTCTAAGTGTCATATATATAGGAGGGGCCTTTAGTACCGGTTGGAGCCACCAACCGGTACTAAAGGCCAATTTTCGCCAGGCCAGGGGCGGGAAATGGCCCCTTTAGTACCAGTTCGTGCCACGAACCGGTACTAAAGGCCCAATCATTAGTACCGGTTGGAGTCACCAACCGGTACTAATGGTTGTGCGCTGCCACCGGCGGTGCATAATGTTTAGTCCCACCTCGCCGAGCGAAGGGCAGACGCACTGGTTTATAAACCCAGCCGCGGCTGCTCCTTCGAGCTTCTCTATATATCTGTCTTCTGGGCCTAACTAGGGCGCGCTGCCTTGTGAGTCTGCTGGCCCTTCTGGGCCTGCATTTGCACACCCTAGGTCTGGCAGGCCCACTGGGCAGCGCCCCAACAAATTTTTTATACAGTTTTTTCTTTTCTGCATCATTTATTTTCTTCTATTTATTTTTGAGTAATTTTTTATATAGTTTTTTCTTTTTTGCATTATTTATTTTCGTCTATTTATTTTTGAGCAATTTTTTATATAGTTTTATTCTTTTCTGCTTTATTTATTTTCTTCTATTTATTTCTGAGTAGTTTTTTTGTGACCCTCTCTACTCAGATACTCCGAAATGATAATACCATTGCAAGTTTCAACATTTTCAGAATTCATTTTGTAGTGATTTTCAATTTCACGGTCATTTAGCTCTCTAAACAGTTAGGTAAATGACCGAAAAACAACAAATGATGTCAGAACTTGTTGAAAATTGATGACGTCGCTTTGAATGCTGCATACTGAACACAAAATAAGTCTGGAGTTCAAATAAGTTTAAAAACATTGAAGTGCCCGTGTAACAAATGAGTTCTCGTCCGAAACCCTGATACTCCGAAAGAGTTTGTCCAGTTTGTACACGAAATGCGTCCAGTTTTTGCCGTGACCCTCTCTACTCTTTCGCACATGCTATGCGGGTGAAATGATGGTACCATGCCAAGTTTCAACATTTTTAGAGTTCATTTTGTAGTGATTTTCAATTTCACGGTCATTTAGCTCTCTAAACAATTAGGTAAATGACCGAAAAACAACAAATGATGTCAGAACATGTTGGAAATTGATGACGTCGCTTTGAATGCTGCATACTGAACACAAAAGAAGTCCGGAGTTCAAATAAGTTATTAAAAATAAAAAAGAGGTGCAATGCTGGTTAATTTGCTTCAAGCCTTTCGGAATAGTGTAGACTGCACTGCACATAGCTCAGTGCAATCTATGCTATTCCGAAAGGCTTGAAGCTAATCAACATGCAGGTGAACATTGCGCCTCTTCGTCATTGTCTCTGCACTCACGGCTTATAAACCGCTCATACTGCCTCTCTCTTGGCGAGGTGGGACTAAAAATCAGCTTACTAAGAAACTGTAGTACCGGTTCATGCCATGAACCGGTACTAAAGGTCTTCGTGGGAGCCCCAGCCTGACCACAACCGCACTGGCCTCATTAGTACCGGTTTGTGGCATGAACCGGTACTAAAGGTTGCCCACGAACCGGTACTAATGATGCCCGCCCGCCTAGCCGTTAGAACTGGCACTAATGGTCACATTAGTGCCGGCTCAAATTCAAATCGGCACTAATGTGCTTCACATTTAACCCTTTTCTATTAGTGATGATCCGGGCAACGGCTGATGTGCTTTGTGTGGGGCCACGGTGGATGCCGACCATATCCTCTTTCGATGTGCTCTGGCTATGTTCTTATGGAGCTGGGGTTGTGTGCGTGATTGCTTTGGGCAAACATGGAACGCCAGATCTATGAATGATCTTTTAACGCTTCTCGAACAATCACACAGCCAGCAAAGAAGGCTGGCGTGGAGATCTTTTCGGGTCTTAGCTTGGGTTCTTTGGACCACCCGTAACAAACTAGCCATTTAGGCATTATTCCTTCCCACTTTGCTGATTATGTTATTAAATGGAGTGAATTGCAGAAAACCAGTACATTGAAGCATAGATTTGCAGAAAACACTCATCTATGAATTTCTACCAGAAAACACTGATTTCGAGTTTAATCTTTTGCAGAAAACACTGATCAACAGCTTAGGCTGTTTTAAACACAACTAGCAAATATGCTCGTGCGTTGCAACGGAAGAAAAGAATCCTCGCACGTCCTTTACCCACTGAGCTTGGCGAAAAACATCACCCTCATGCCCATAACATAATAAACATGACTAATACCTCATTCTTGGGTCTACATCCCCATTTCAATATAACACCAGACACATGTTTTGCTTGTCGTCTTGGTCGTCCTCGTCGCTGGTGGTCTTAGTACCAGTTGTCACTAACCAAGGTTGGCCAGGTCCAATAGTTGGATTGTTGAGCCGCCTTCGTGTCCGTCGAAGATCAAGAGCGTTGAACAAAGTTTTTTTTTATCATTGGGCTAATATAATAGGGAAAAGCACTGCACATTATATATGTCCGTGTCGTCATGTAAATTGAGTAGTTTGCGTCAGATGGACCATGAAATCTTAGTTGGACTCCTCATGCATTTTGACGGGAGTCACTGGGCCAAGTGAGACTCGTGGTACGTGAAGGCATGACAGAGAAAAAGATTCCTTCCATATCCCTAATTTAATAAATTAAACTAAAACAATGCATCAGGTGGGCATATTTCAAAAATTCACCAAGTTTTATTAATAGATATAGATTAGAACAATTTAGCTATAGTACCTCCTAGTTTTTATATATAAAAAATCATGTTTTGAAAAATGTTTGCCTTTTCAAATTTAAAGTTAAATTTTTTTTGTGTTTTTAAAATGTTTACAAATTCGAAAAATATTCACAACTGTACTTCCTGGTTTAAAAAAATGTTTGTGCTTAAAAAAATACTCAGGGAAAAAATCTCTACCTACTAATAAACTACGTTATTGGAAATTTTGCAGAAAAGACCCTCTTTTTCTTCAAATTCAACCCGCAATCCTTTTTTGAGTGACTCCCTCAGTTAATGTTTCGTTTTTGCAGAAACGACCATGTAGTTTAGTATATTCAAGCCGCAGTCCTTTAAACATACATCACCCAACGATCCGCTTCCTGTTCCCCACGCACGAGCGCGCGTCGCCGCCACCGCCGGTCGCCCCGTCCTCGACTGGATCTGGACCCTCCCTGCCGGGATCCACGTGCCCAGCCACCTGCGCCGTCCCATGCGCCATCGCACGCCGGAGGACCTGCGCCTTGCCTTCCTCGCCATCGAGCACAAAGGCGCTCGATCCAGACGACGCCACCGTTGACCGCTCCTCTGCCTCGCCGCCTCCGCCGTCCCCATGTGTCTCCTGGACATGGAGAGAGAGCACGGGAGGGAAGGAGGAAGGAAGAGGGAGGCGTGGCCGTGGTTGGTTCTCCGGCGGCGTTGGATCGGTGCATGGCCGCAGAGCTCCTGCTCGGGGCCGCGAAGATCTAGGGAGGGACTCGGGTGCGAGGCTGCGGGTCTATGCAGAGATGGCGCTGCTCCTTCAACTTTTGAAGAATGCGCTGAGACATCAGCTAGATCCGCAGGTCTTGCTCCCCAAAATCCATCCCTTCTCTTCTTTGGTCCAATCTGGACTGTTAATTCCGTCAAGAGGTGTGAATCATCGTTTTACTGGATGCTCTCCCGATCATTTCTTCATATGCATTTTGTGGGTAGCAAAATGTTCTCTCTGTATGGATTTGAAAAAGGACCAACTCTTACGAAATACTTCTTAAATAGGATGTGCGATTTTGATAGTATTTTCTATGAATTTTGGGAAAATTTATGTTATATAGCATGCTTCATTAATTCTTTTAGCTCAAGATAGCTCCCTTGGTGATTCTTTTCAATGAAGGACTTGCTCTCCAGCATGTGGTTTGGTATTTCTTGACTGCAAGTATTCAGCAGCTACAACTGAACTGAAGATCAGCAAGTATTTAAGCAACACATATGTTTGGTTCGCATGTGTTATAACCAGATCAACGAAGTTTCTGCACATCATGAGTAAGAGGCGAAGAAATCATGTTTGCAAATGGCCATCGATTAAACCGCAGTATTTTCAATGAACTGTGGTAACTCTTGCCTAGAAAAACTGCATGAGAAAAAGTCTTGCTTCAGGTGAATTTTTGCGTTATCATCTTTTGTACAGGTTGAAACTATCAAGTGTTAACTTTTGTGGTTTGTTAACAAGACTGTTCATCATATCCACTTGTGCAGGTACCATAACCAGAGTCACTTATTCGGCATGGTTTTATACTGGAATTAACCACATAACTAATTTTGTTTTACCACCTTGACGCCTTCAGTTACATAGAACTTCTGTCAATGCCCAACCGATAATGTACAAGTACAATTTTATAGATGGTTCAAGTGAAGTTCTGCAAAGTGAATCAATTCTGCAAGATACCATGCCATACATTTTTCCTTGGTAGCATTAACATGTATAGATCATTTTATTGTGTACAACAAAGTCAACAATACATGTTTGTATAACCATGGCTTTGGTCAATTTCTGCCATCGAGCTTCTGCGAAAATGTGACCAGGAACTAATTATGTGGTAATTCAGTATAGAACCTGACACTAAATAATACTCCCTTCGTTCACTAATGTAAGACCTTTTAGCTTTTTCTTGATCAGTTTCTCTTCTTCAGTTGTTGGCTGCCCGTGCAACAATTTTTCTTGAACCAAGTACTTTGCACTATATTTTGAACTTTCTAATTTTGTTCCGTGACATGTTTTTGCAGCCTTCCATTCAAAATTAGATCTGGAGGCCTTCGGATAACAATAAATTTTACCTTTGTTTGTTCATGCTTGATAAATTTGTTTTCCAACTGATTATTTGTTGTTACAAATTTCAGATTTTGACAGGTTTGGGTCCATCTATAACATGCTTGACCGGGCGATCACGCGGCTATCGAGCACTCTTATCTTCTGGTCATAAGCTCTTACTAAGGTCTGGTCTCCCACAGCTCCCCTGCACAAAAACATTTAACCAATTTTTTTGTGTGTGCAATCGTTTGAGTTTTTTTTCTTTAGTGGTAAAAAAGAAGTGCAAGTGTTAGGTCAACATAGTATAGAAGGGAAAGTGTCCGCTCGCTCCCTACGGTTCCAAGCACAATTATAGATTGTTGGCAAAAAAGTAGAGTTCCAGTTGCATGCTCAAGTGTGTGATTGTTGTTATTCCTGTAGACAAAGGAACTGATAGTGAAGATTCAATTGCTCGGAGAGCAAATCATGAACCGCGAGCAGAATATTCTCTAACTGAAATATATTTGATCTGTGTGTGTATCCTGGCCACTTGATTATTGAGTAATGCCGTTTGTCTTCCCATTTGATTTCTCATATTAAGCTACTAATTAATTTTGATAATTCCTTTTATTTTACAACGCTATTGCATATGTTTTCCTATGGAAAATAAACTAGAGTGAATTAACGATTTGTGTTTATTTAGATGTTGTCGGTCGGGTGTCCTCTACTACTGAAGTTTTACCACGATCTGGTGGTGCTTGAGAGCAGAGACGACATACTTTCATCAGCAGTGGCCAAACCCCCACCGCCGCCGGTGCTGTACACCCCTGTACCCCTCGACATCCAGTGCCTCGCGTCTGCCCAACATGAAAACCTCCTCAATAGGTACATCTCTGAATTTTTCCCTTGCTAGAGAAAGTCGAGCATTGTTTTGCCGTAGCTATAATTTGAGTTTAGAAAGTATACTACTCTCTTTTTTACGTCAATTTTTTTAGTTGATTTTGCTCCAGGATAGTGCCCTTTATGTGCATGAACTAATGGGTGTGTTCACAACATAGAGCAGCTTCTCCGTCCAGTCTCATGTCTTTCTCTTTAGCAGGGATCAGTGAGTACTACCGAGCAAAAAAGTCCTTCTCTTCGTCATATTTCTTCCTTTTCCTTACTACTTTTGTGGCCCAAATCTCATGATGGCTCTATGTCTGTTCTTTTTGTTGACATGGATTTTACCCTGAAAGTTTCCTTCTGATCTACAATGTTCTGCCATCTAAATTTTTCTATATATTATGAATGAGTAGACACTGGTGCAGAAGCCCAATTGGATGAAATTAGGGACTACAGAGAGGTATAATTATTAATTAATTCATTTCTTTAAAAGATATGCAACTAGCAGAGTTTCTTACTTTTATGAATTGGATTATGACCGAATTGAAGAACTTATGTGGACAGCCCGGCAGATTTCAATGGCAAGACTTTTGTACAATTACAGTGGCAGATTTCAGAAATTTGTAGAGCACATGATTTACAATAACAAGATATTCTGTCAGGGTCTGTACTTTTTATCCATTGCACTAATCTTTTGCTTTGAGCGATTGGCTAAAAAAAGTACTTCCTTTGGAATAATCTATCGTGCACTCACAAGTATAATCTCTCCATTTCCTTTTTTTTTGTTCTTCCGTCAGTAGCTACTATTTGCCGGTGGGTAAATCACTCATGGTATTTTAATGAGGTTCATTCTAGCTGTTTGCTCACGAGAACAGAAACATTTTATCTGTTGGCTAAATGAAAGTACATTCTTTGAATTTGCCACTTTTCCTGCACTCGCAAGTATAATCTCTCCATTTCCTGGATTTTTTATTCTTCCGTTAGTAGTATTTCTTTTAGCTACATTCTGCCATAGCATAAATTGCTCATGCTATTTTAGTAAGATTCACTCCTGCTCTATGCTCACTAGAACGGAAAAAATATATATTATCTGCTTATTTTAGCGTCGCATGTCGCTCACAGTATTCATGGTCACAGATAAAACAGTAATAAACTGCCCTTCTCTGTCAAAACTTACGGAGTACAAAGTTGTCATGTCTGATCAGCAAATGATTTGCGCTTCTTTGGCACATATATATCACGGTACAGTATATGATTTTCAAAGTTCTTAATTTTAAATTTTCATTTTCTGGCATAGCCATGGATATCAACAATCAGTCAAGCAAAGAAATATTCATGGGAGATATACAGGGATCCACAAGAATGTGCACCGTATGGCACTACCCTTTTGTCATTGAGCCACTATCACATTTTGGTCAGCAATCAGTTCAAGCAATTCTCGGCGCCTTTAGTCAGAAGCTGGAATTTACAACTAAACGAACATCAAGCAACAGAAGAAAGGGTGGTCATCTCTTTTTCTTGGCACCAAGATGCCATACAAGCATTGAGACATCGGAAACACACAAGAAGTTTGTATATAAATGATTAGCCTTTTAGAAGTATATGGCGTTGCTTAAACTATGTTTCTTTTGGCAACACCATATGAAATGGAGAAAGTTTTAGGTTTAGGATAAAATTGTTCTAGATTTTGAGAAAATTGTTACAGATCCATGAGAAAAATGTCCCAACTTTAGGAAATTAACTATCCATATTTTCGGTTATTGGTTAATAAGCTGGCCACAATAGTTTTTTTTATTTCTAAGCAAGCTGGTCACAATAGTTAACCCAATATATTCCTGGTCTTTATGTTTCTCAGACTACATATGCCTCACATTAATACCGGACAATAAGTACACCATCGTGTGTGGAGAGCACCTGCAACCGCGGCGGTGGGAATAAAATAGCAAAGCCGCAAACCAAACAATGCACATATTTCTTAGCCATTTTGCAAAGATGGTCTGGCCCAAAGCATAATTCTTGATGTTGAGAATAGTTGATGTGGGTCATAAATCAAACAATTACTCGGCGCCCAATTACTCGTGTAATAGGCTATGCTTACAGGGTGTGATGAATTTTTTTCTCCCGATGCAACGCATGGGCATTTTTGCTAGTAAAAAGAGAAATATTGTTATTTTGAAAATGTTCCAGTTTAAATTTTTAATTAAAAACTTTCCAAAAAATTTGCGTTGTAAAATATATTCACTTAAAAAAACAAATATTTTCCTCTCAGTATCTCGCACGACTGCGAGCTTAATTTAAAACTTTGCGCTGCCAAATAAACACTAACAATTGTTAGTCTAATGGCTGGCATTCCAAGAACTCCAGCGTGAGCAACTGGGTTCGAACCCTGACAGCGTAGTATTTTTTTCTTGGTATTACTAGCAAAAGAGCCCGTGCGTTGCAATGGAAGAAAAAAAATACCACACACCTCAAATTAGTAGATAATATTTTTTTGTCATGACTTTAAATATTACACACCAAATTAAAAACTATAAACATTTTCAAAAAAATCATTTGAGGTTTCTTTATATTTCATAGCAAATATGCTCGTGCGTTGCAACGGCATAAAAAAGTATCCCCGCAGAACGTACAGGCGTTTGGCACGTGCACGTTATAATCGGCTACCTCCGTAAACGGTTCCGGGCTAGTTGTCAATCGATACCACAAACAACCCCCCTATAAAATGATGCGTTACCGCACATCCTCCTCCGACGATCCTCTACTCCTGGACCAGCGATCTTGAGGCTAGCTATGTACTGATCAGCAACGCAAACCTTTTTCTACAATGGGCTTTTGGTTGGGCTGGACTTTTTCTCAAATCTTGGAGTAGGTAGGGTGCAACGGCCGCTACAGTGTCGAATAATCCCACCTCGTAGGAACCAGGCAGGAGACCATATACGAATGACACGTCATGGACGAAAACTAAAGAAAATACGTAATGTAGGACCAACTAAGCGGGACGAAACCAAAAATATCACCTCCCTTTAATAATAGGTATATATATAGATATAGATATAGATTAGACAAATGCCCGTGCGTTGCAACGTGAAAAACAATGTTTATTATTTCTACTAATCTGCCTGACCAAGGAACCATGTCGTTGAACGATAGTCCCTGATAATGAAAAAAAGATAGTTCATTTGGTCAGGATATGGGTTATGATTTCAAGTAAATTGATCTGTCTGAACAACTAAGTTTTGATTGTTAGTTCATTCTTTACATTATTTGTTCATTCTTAAAATTTAAAACTAAAAGAGAAAAAGGGCAATATCTATAAATATGAAGTAATAGCAGCAAGCAATCTAACATGTAGAATAATAATTGCAGCCGCAAGCAAACCAATCGAGAGAACTATATCCATATGCACATTTTCAACTTCTGCATAATTTTGGCTCCATGTCGACAGTCAAAAATCCTTACTCAACATGAAAGATGAACTATGTATAAATTGCCTCCACCCTATTTATAGAAACATGTGCCAAGAACCTTGCAACATGTGCAAAGTAAATAAATAAATTTCTAGTTATTTGTTATTCCAGCATAGCAATTCATTGAGGATATCTGAAGACTCTATTAATATTTGGGATATCAGGTCATCAGAGGACCAGCCTCATCATCATGAGGGCCTTTTGTTTCCCGCTGACGTGCAGCATGTTGTCGTCTTAATCTTAATTGGCCTGGTTTTTATGTATAGCATCGATTCGTGTCTCTTGTGGACTCCATGACAATCTCTGCCTACATCCCACATCCGCTATCTCACCACTTAGGTGGTAATCATCCAACAGCCAATTTTTGGATATGTGCAAATTTTGCACGTATATAAACTAGTATGGTTGGATGTAGAGGGCCGAGGTGGGACTATTCATAATTGGATGAACCCTGTAGACGGCCGAGGTGGGATTATTCATAATTCGACGAACCCTCTTACATAGAACACACAAACATGGGCTACGTCAACTGGTCAAAGCTTTTTACGCTGAGCGGAAGAACCTGAGTTCAACTCCAAATACCTCCGCTATTTTTGCATCATTTGCCAGCTTAGATGGGCCAAGTTGGGCCAGTGGAAAATAATGTGGTCTGTCTCGGACGACGGACAACGAAAATCTGGATTAATTGCGTGCTTGGAAGATTAGTACCACCTCATTTATATTGTGATTCGTAAAAGCGTATTATGACACGAGAAGAAAGCGTATTGTGACGGTGAACCCATGGAGTCAATCCGTGCTTTATTATTAGGGAAAGAAGGGAAAGATTTTATTGGTGCAGCATGTTGGTATATGCTAATGGGCTGGCCCATTATGGCTTTGTTCGTCCTGTGATTTTTTTTTCAACAGAAAAGATCGGGAGAACGATAAAACTACCGAACGAAGAAACACCTGGGACGTACGAAAATTATCTACCTCCCATCATAAACCAAAAAATTTAGAGAAACAATCCTCCCTTTAATATTAGGGAAAGATTATGACAGGTGGGTCCCATATTTGTTGACGTGGCGTAACGGTTCATCACAAATGGCATTAGACAGTGGTTAGTGCCGAATTTACAAAATAGCCCCTGATGTTTTGCATAGGCACCCTTCATTCATAATAGCAAAAAGCAATCAGCCCCCGATCTGGCCCATCTTGCTCATCCCCGCAGGCGCTCCCCGCCGGTCACTGCATGCGCTGCACTGCTGCTGCTCGCCTCGACGGCCACGCCCACACCGCTCCTCATCGGCCTCGCCCGCTCCCTCCACCTCCTTGCGGGTGGCGCCAGGCCAGCGCCGACCACACGCTGGAGTCCGAGGCGGCGCCCTCTGCAAGGCCGGCCCACACGTCGAAGCAGCACTGCAGGTCACCATGGCGTGCCTCGAGGAGGAGTTCCACCAGCGCTTTACCAACGGTGAGGAGGAAGAGGCCAGCGGTAGCTCTGGCTTCGCGCCCGCCACGGGCTACGAGCTAGCCAGGTCGAAGTCGGCGGCCACGATCGAGGCGCATGGGTCGATCGGAGAGACCACGACCACTCGGATCTAGCGAAGGAGACGAGGGGAGTGCTGGCCGACGAAGGCCGTGTGCTCCTGCTGCCTGCGTGGGACGGCAATGCTCCTCCTGGCCGCTGAAGACCAGCGAGGCAGCAAGCATTTGGGGGGCGGCTCGTGCTGCGTGCTCTGGTGGCACAACTTGTAGCAGAGAGAGAGAGAGAGAGGGTCAGGGGAGGAGAGGAGGGGCGGCGTCGTGAGCAGGTCTGCCGGCGGCGGGGCCAGTCAGCACGCACGAGGGAGAAGGGTGTGTTGGCTTTTTTGTTTGTTCAAGGAGGTGTTTTTGGCAAAACAAAACATCTAACGACATCTAGCCCGAACCGTTATGCCATGTCATAAAAAAGGGCCCACATGTCATAATCGAGGTTAAAATACCCAAAACAACGAATCAGTGCTTTCTGCAAAAGATTAAGCCTAGAATCAGTGTTTTCTGGCAGAAATTCGTAAGAGTGTTTTCTGCAAATCTATGCTTCGATGTGGTGGTTTTCTGCAATTCACTCTATTAAATGGGCTATATTTTTTCAGCAATGGTGGCCTCTAGGGAAGAAGCAGGACAGTGACGCGTTGGTTGAAGTGCTCTGAAGGATCAAATAACTTCACACGTTTCATAGGAGCAATTAAGGCCATAATATCTCTCCGCTTTATCCATTCAGCACTCACTCTGAGTAGCGAAATGTACCCTTTTGGCTGTTCTTGTAGTTGAACTTCCTCCTTGGTATGTAATATTTTTTTCGAAGGGCCTAGGCCGTTCTTTCATTAGATAGAAAAAAGAGAGCAGTACAAAGGTAAAACAGTCTAGGCGGTCTAGAGCTGATTGCCAACAGAGTCAGAACTCCGAAAATACAGCGCATAAGCTGGCCTAGCTGGGCTCAAGGCAAAACAAGAAGATGCAGAGAAGAAATCAAAAAAGGTCACCGATACAACCCGCTGCTCTCCGGGCCCTGATGTCTTCTCTAATTAAATCCAGCACCCTTTCAACGCTGCAGACCACATGCTAAAAAGTTCTCGCATTTCTTTCTTTCCAGATCCTCCAGTGGATGAGAATGATAATGGTGTCAAAATTGCGCCTGTCAGACTTGGGGATATCCTTCCGTGTTCCCAGCCACCAATCCTCAGTATTGGCATAGCTGTCATCCGGAACAAGAAAATACGCTCTCGTCCAGTCCCTGAACCTCCTCCAAACCTGCTGAGTGAACCAACAATGCACAAAAAGATGTGTGCAGTCTTGATGTGTCGAGATGCACAACGAACAGTTGCCATTAGAAGGCCAATTCCTCCTCTCCAAATTATTTGCGGTCAAGCACCTGCGATGAACAGCGAGCCACATAAAGAATTTGCATTTTTGGGGTGCTTTGGATTTCCATATTGGCTTGTGGCAAGCAAAGTGCACATTCACAGCAAAGAACATGTTATATCATTAGTAGAAAACATGGCTTTGGTCCAGGCCGAGGTGGCCCATTAGTCCCGGTTCAGACCAGAACCGGGACCCATGGGGCCATCTGTCCCGGTTCGTGAGGCCAGGGGCCTGCCGGGCCTCGTGGGGGCATTGGTCCCGGTTCGTCATGCCCCTTTGGTCCCGGTTCGTCCCACGAACCGGGACCAATGGGCCTCGCTCCTGGCCCACCACCATTGGTCCCGGTTGGTGGCTTGAACCGGGACCACATGCTTCCCTTTGGTACCGGTTCATGCCACGAACCAGGACCAATGAGGTGCCTATATATACCCACTCGCCGGCGAGCAGAGGACTCCACACTGCTCTGTTTTTTCTGGCCGGCGAGGGGAGAGCTTTGTGGTGCTCTAGCTCACCTCCTATGGACATGAGGTGTTTGATGAAATGCCCGAGCCACACTAGTTAAGCTTTCTCCTCTCGAAGCTCGACCTCAAAGCTCCATTTTCCTCGAGATTTGTCTAGGTTTAGCGGCCCGTCACGTCCCACTCCCGTCTTCACCGCCGTGGATCGCCCGCACCGATCTCGTCGACGGCACCACCGTGGTGAGCCTCTTGTTCTTATCTTCTTTCTGAAAGAAAAAATTCTTACTTTAGGTAGATAGATACTTGTCTAATTTTCTTACTTTTATTATTGCTTGTTATTATATAGTGCGATGGTTTTGGTATCCGCCCTCGTCGGCCCTCGTCCTGGCTATGATTCGGATGTGGTATATATTATCTTTTTATAACTATTTGGTTCATTTATTGTTTATGACAATTATGCCGACCAACGTGACATAGATTTTATTTATCTAGGAGGTAGTTGAACCGGAAATTCCAACCGACCCTATTGTCGAGAGGTTAAATTTAGTTGAAGAAGAAAACAATTACTTGAAGGAAAAAATAAAAAAATTGAGGAGGAGAAGATGATATTGGAGTTGCATGTTGCGGATGTCGTCAATGATCACAAGATCAAGATGGATGCAATGCGGTTGAAGATGAGAAAGATTAGAAAATATGCCATGCGTACCGAGGCTTGGTATCATTATGCTGTTGGATCAATTGTTACCTTGGTGGCGACTATGATCTCATTTGTTTTCGCATTGAAATGTTTTACATAGTTTCAATGTATGATTTAATTAATTAGATGCTCTGGAGAGCTATATGTTGTTAGATGAGAACTATGTATGTACTTTGGTTTTAATGTGATGATGAACTTCTATTAATTTGGTCACTTAATTATCTATTCATGATGTTCTGTAATGGTTTTTGACACACTTAATTATATATAATGCACGTAGATGAACCGGCAATGGATGTACGGTGGCAGACATACCTCCGAGTACATTAAGGGCGTGCATGATTTTCTCGAAGTGGCTGAGGCAAACAAGCAGAATGGTTTTATGTGTTGTCCATGCCCTAAATGTGGGAATACGAAGTCTTACTCTGACCGGAAAATCCATCACACCCACCTGCTTTATAATGATTTCATGTCACACTATAATGTTTGGACGAGGCATGAAGAAATAGGGGTTATGATGGAAGACGATGAAGAAGAAGAGGACGATGACAACTATGTGCCCCCTGAATATGGTGATGCTGCAACGGGGGAAGCTGCATCATGCACATGCTATGTGGGTGAAATTATGATACCATGCCAACTTTCAACTTTTTCAGAGTTCATTTGAAATACTATGTGGCCCTCGTAATACCATTATTCAAATTTTAACTATTCAAATTTTAAAACTAATGGCACTAACAGAAAGTTTATAATTTTTTCTAAAACTAATGGCACTAATAGAAAGTTTATTATTTTTCAGACCTAAAAGCAAAAATAATTAAAAAGTAAAGTAAAAAACAAAAGAAAATAAAGAATGCAAAAAACAAAACAAAAAAACTGGAAAAAAACTATTTTTATAGTAAAGCTAATCATAAACTTGTGATTCACACAAATTTCAAAGAATTCAAACTTTAACTATTCAAATTTGAAAACTAATGGCACTAACAGAAAGTTTATAATTTTTCTAAAACTAATGGCACTAACAGAAAGTTTATAATTTTGCTGACCTAAAAGCAAAAAAATTAAAAAACAAAAGAAAATAAATAATGCAAAAAACAAAAAAAACTGGAAAAAGTAAAGTTAATCACAAACTCGTGATTCACACAAATTTCAAAGAATTCAAATTTTAACTATTCAAATTTGAAAACTAATGGCAGTAACAGAAAGTTTATAATTTTTCTAAAACTAATGGCACTAACACAAAGTTTATAATTTTGCTGACCTAAAAGCAAAAAAATTAAAAAAAAAGCAAAAATCAAAAGAAAATAAATAATGCAAAAAACAAAACAAAAAATGGAAAAAGCTATTTTTATAGTAAAGTTAATCACAAACTTGTGATTCACACAAATTTCAAAGAATTCAAATTTTAACTATTCAAATTTGAAAACTGATGGCACTAACAGAAAGTTTACAATTTTTCTGAACTAAAAGCAAAAATAATTAAAAAAATAAAGCAAGAAACAAAAGAAAATAAATAATGCAAAAAACAAAACAAAAAAACTGGAAAAAAAAACTGCCACCTATTGGGCCACCACGACCTAAATACGACTAGAAACCCAACCTGGGCCAGGATTCAGGCCCGCAGAAGGCCCAATAGGCCCACAGACATCATAGTGTGAGATTAGGCCCGTAAGCCTGCATTTGAGAAGAGCTCGAGAGGGCAGCCGCAGTGGGGCTTATAAACCACTCCGAGCCCCTCTCAACTAGCGAGGTGGGACTAAACTTTTGGCCGCGGGCAGCGCAAGGCCTTTGGTCCTGGTTGGTGCCACCAACCGATACTAAAGGGGGCATTGGTCCCGGTTCGTGGCACCAACCGGGACCAATGCTCCTCGCCCCTGGCCCATGACCATTAGTCCCGGTTTGTGCCACAAACCGGGACTAAAGGGTTGGTCCTCGTTGCGGGCAAAGTTTAGTCCCACCTCGCCAACCGAAGGGGGCTTACACCGGTTTATAAGCCCTTCCCTCTCTGCCTTGTTGAGCTCCTCTCAAAGTGAAAATAGATGCCGTAATAAAGAAAATATTAACCTGAAATTCATAGATTAACCTAATATGCAGGCCCGCGGGCCCAATAGGCCCAACAAGGCAGTGAGAAGGGTAGGCAAGTACTGCCTGCATATTAGAGAGGAGCTCAGCACCTGAGCCGCAACGCAGCTTATAAACAGGTGCTGAGCTCTCTCAGCTAGCAAGGTGGGACTAAACTTCCCACTGCACCGCGCCAGTGCAAGGCCTTTGGTCCCGGTTGGTGCCACCAACCGGGACCAAAGGCCGCCGCTTCCCGCCCTTTGGGCTGCTGAAAAAGGCCTTTCGTCCCGGTTGGTGCCACCAACCGGGACAAATGCCCACCTTTAGTCCCGGTTGGTGCCACGAACCGGGACTAAAGGCTTTGATATATAAGTTCACACTTAGGAAATTTTCACTCTCATCTTGCAGTTGCCGCCCCGACGACACCGACGCCGCCCGCCGCCCCCGCCGTCGCCTTCGCCGTCGCCCGTGCCCGTCGTTGCCCTCGCCCTCGCCCTCGTCGTCGCTCGCCGTTGCCCACGCCCTTTCCGTCGCCCGCGCCCCTGCCCCATCGCGCGCCCGCACCCTCGCCCCTGTCCCGACGCGCGCCCGCGCCCTCGCCGTCGCCCACGCCCCTGCCCCGTCGCCCGCCGTTGCCCACGCCCTCGCCGTCGCCCGCGCCCTGCCCCGATCCCGTCGTCGCGCCGTCGCCCCGCCTCGCCCTTCGTCGTCGTCGCCCCCTACCTGAGCGCGCACCCACTGCCCCGTCGCCATCCTCGCCGCCGACCCCGCGGTCCTCCTCACCTTGGTCCGGCCGGCGCCCTCCCTAGCATTTTTTATATATATGCTTGTTTTTTATATATATATGATGATATATATGCTTGTTATCGTAATTGTTTTTGTTCATATATATATATGTAATGATTTTTTTTATAGAATATGATATTTTTTCATAGATGATCACATATATGATGTATGCACGGATGTGGATGAAATATGATGTTTTTTGTTCATAGAACATGATGTTTTTTATTCACAGATTTTTTTTGTTCATGAGAGAGGCGGGACGTCGAGGGATCATAGATGTATTTTTTCAGAATTTTCTATCGTGCATAGACGGATTTTAGACCACGGGAGCACCCCCTCCCTATCGTTGCAAAAGTTGCTAAGTGATACTAAGAAGGAAGAAGAAGGAAAAGAAGGATAGGAAAAAAGAAAATAAGAAGAGGAAGAAAGAATAAGAGGAGAGGAAGAAGAGGAGAAATAAATAAGAAGAGGAAAAAAGAAGAAAAAATAGAGGAGAAGAAGAAAAGGTAGAAAAAATTTCTACTTTTTCTTCTTCTCCTCTATTCCTTTCTTTTTTTTTTCTTCGATCTTCTCCTCTTTTTATTTCTTCTTCGTTTTCTTATTTTTTATTGGGTCTGTCGTCGTCGATATACCCCTCCCGATAACTTCAACACGTGAGGGGGGGGGGTCGATATACCCCTTCCCCGATAATATTATTTTCCAATGTATGTATGTCGTGTCGGTATAAACTCCCGATAACTTCAACACGTGGGGGGGGGGGGGCGTCGATATACCCCCTCCCGATAACTTCAACACGTGGGGGAGGGGGGTCGATATACCCCCTCCCGATAACTTCAACACGAGGGGTGTCGATATACCCCCTCCCGATAACTTCAACACGTGGGGGGGGTCGATATACCCCCTCCTCGATACTATTATTTTCCCATGTACGTATGTCGTCATTGTTGATATAAACCCCTCCCGATAATTATATCTATCCGACAAGTTCTCGTATATCTATCCGACACTACCGGCTACATATAATAATTATCTCTTACAAATATAATCATACGGACTCATGGTCCACATAGTATTCTCCGTCTTCAGCGATCACGTGGTCAAGAAAGAATGCCGCCAATTCCTCTTGAATTGCTCGCATGCGAGCTGGTGCTAGGAGTTCATCCCGCTTCCGAAACATCTAATTTGAAGAAGGGGGTCAATACATATATATATATGAATGAATGAAACTCAACACAAATGATGGTAATAAAATAAAATTGTGAATGTTGTTATTTACGTACTTCATATTGTTCGTTAGTGTAGCCCCGCTCACAGGTCGTGTCGCGGATGGACTCGCAAACGTAGTATCCACAGAAATCATTCCCTTGTTCCTGCCACAACCACTTTGCAAGAAATAGAGGTCAATCAAACTGATAAGCAAGAATGCCAAATGGTATTGATGAAACTAGCGCTTGAATCAATAGGAGATGCGCGGAACATGCTACTATAGTACTTACTTTCGGGTGTCTAAATTGCAGCTTCTTTGGGAGTCCTGGAGCTTTTTTGGAGAATTTTTTCCAAACCCTGCCAGACAAAGAAAACAATTACTTGATATATCAGGAAATGAACAAAGTTGCCGATATGGTGGATAATGATCGATTTAACTTACTTCTCGAGCATTTGAGTCATGTCCGCATAGTCCTGGGGATCTTTTCGTCTTGAGTCTAAGACGGTTACTAGTCCCTGCTCAAGCTTAATCTCTAAGAGAATATAGTGGAAACTGCACATGCATGCATAACTCATCAATTACATTACTATAACCTTGACTAATATATAAGGGAAACCGAATACGCACAAGAAAGTAACACTCACTTGAAGTTGTAAGGAAAGAGTATTATATCTTTGTTTTCATTTATTACCAACGATCATAGCAAGTTGACCTCGGTATCTGCGGCATGAAATTTAACCTGAGTTGCATCTATGAGATATGTGTTAATGAACCCAATATCACCAACTTGTCTTTTCTTCAATTCGGCGATCTTCAATCTGCATAATATAGTGAGGATGATTATAAATACATGCAATGAAAGAGCTGAGCTATATAGAGAGACTTAATGACAGAAGTAGTACTACTTACAGACAGTAGCATCCGGCTTGTAGTTGTTAGTGAACTACGCGAGCATCATGTGGCTAGCGTTGATTCCACGCTCCACCATCCTTTGGCACTTGAAAACTTGTTGCTCCAATGCTTCGAGCCTCGTCTCTATGCTTCCGGTCCCCTTTGGTCCCTCTTCATCGCGGATGTGCAACAACCCATCACGCAACTCAATGGTTTGAGGGTGTCCATATCACAACACCATCACGCAACTCTAGGTTACCATATCACAACACCCCCGCGAGGTAAGGGTTGATGACCTTCTCGAAGAACTTGTCCTTGAAGGCGCTTGGGGCCGTCATGATAACCTAGATCTGTCAGAAAAACAGCTCGAAACAAAAACAGGAGATTTTTGCGTGATACGGGAGTCAAAACCTTCGGGAGAATATATAATGAATTTTTACCGACCAAAATACGTAATGTGCAAGAAAACGGAGTCCGGAAGGCACACGAGGTGCTCACGAGGTAGGGGGGCGCGCCCAGGGGGTAGGGCGCGCCCACCACCCTCGTGGGGCCCTCGTGTCCTTCCCGGACTGCTACTTATTTTTCTATTTTCTAAATATTCCAAAACGGAGAAATATTGCCTTAAAAGTTGTTTTGGAGTCGGTTTACTTACCATACCACATACCTATTCCTTTTTGGAGTCTGAAACGTTCCGGAAAGTGTCTCTTATGTATTCCTCCGGGGTTACAGTTTCAATAATATTGGTTTCAACATTTATGGGATTACCTGAGATATAATGTTTGATTCTTTGACCGTTTACCACCTTCGGATTTGTGCCCTCAAAGTTGTTAATTTTTATGGCACCGGAACGATAGACCTCTTCGATAACATAGGGGCCTTCCCATTTAGAGAGAAGTTTTCCTGCAAAAAATCTTAAACGAGAGTTGTATAGCAATACATAATCACCTACATTAAACTCACGCTTTTGTATTCTTTTGTCATGCCATCTTTTAACTTTTTCTTTAAACAACTTGGCATTTTCATAAGCTTGGGTTCTCCATTCATCAAGTGAGCTAATATCAAATAACCTCTTTTCACTGGCAAGTTTAAAATCATAGTTAAGCTCCTTAATAGCCCAATATGCCTTATGTTCTAGTTCGAGAGGTAAGTGACATGCTTTTCCATAGACCATTTTATACGGAGACATACCCATAGGATTTTTGTATGCAGTTCTGTAAGCCCATAATGCATCATCAAGTTTCTTGGACCAATTCTTTCTAGACCTATTAACAGTCTTTTGCAAAATTAATATGAGCTCTCTATTGCTCAACTCTACTTGACCACTAGACTGTGGGTGATAAGGGGATGCAATTATATGATTAACATCATATTTAGCAAGCATTTTACGGAAGGCACCATGAATAAAGTGTGAACCACCATCAGTCATTAAATATCTAGGGACTCCAAACCTCGGAAAAATAACTTCCTTAAGCATTTTAATAGAAGTGTTATGATCAGCACTACTAGTTGGAATAGCTTCTACCCACTTAGTAACGTAATCAACAGCAACTAGAATATGTGTGTATCCATTAGAGGCAGGAAAAGGTCCCATATAATCAAAGCCCAAACATCAAATGGTTCAATAACAAGTGAATAATTCATAGGCATTTCTTGACGTCTACTAATATTACCAATTCTTTGACATTCATCACAAGACAAGACAAACTTACGGGCATCCTTGAAGAGAGTAGGCCAATAAAAACCAGATTGCAATACCTTATGTGCAGTTCTATCTCCAGTGTGGTGTCCTCCATAATACTCGGAATGACACTTGCGTAGGATCTGTTCCTGTTCATGCTCAGGTACACAACGCCTAATAACACCATCTACTCCTTCTTTATAAAGATGTGGGTCATCCCAAAAGTAATGTCTCATATCATAGAAGAACTTTTTCTTTTGCTGGTATGTGAAGCTAGGTGGTATAAATTTAGCAACAATATAATTAGCATAATCAGCATACCATGGAGTACTACGAGAAGTACTTATAACATTTAATTGTTCATCAGGAAAGTCATCATTCATAGGTAGTGGGTCATCAAGAATATTTTCTAACCTAGACAGGTTGTCTGCAACGGGGTTCTCAGCTCCCTTTCTATCAACAATATGCAAATCAAATTCTTGTAGCAAGAGAACCCATCTAATAAGTCTAGGTTTAGCATCTTTCTTTTCCATAAGGTATTTAATAGCAGCATGATCAGTTTGAATAGTTATTTTAGAATCAACAATATAAGATCTGAACTTATCACAAGCAAATACAACTGCTAAAAGCTCTTTTTCAGTAGTAGCATAATTTCTTTGAGCATTTTCTAGAGTCTTACTAGCATAATGAATAACATTTAATTTCGTATCAACTCTTTGCCCTAGAACAGCACCTACAGCATAATCACTAGCATCACACATAATTTCAAAGGGTAAATTCTAATCAGGTGGCTGAACAACAAGTGCAGAGACTAATGCTTTCTTAAGTATTTCAAATGCTTCTACACAATCATCATCAAAGACAAATGGTATATCTTTTTGCAATAAATTAGTCATAGGCCGAGAAATGTTTGAGAAGTCCTTAATGAACCTCCTGTAAAATCCGGCGTGACCAAGGAAACTTCTTGTACCTTTGATGTCCTTGGGACATGGCATCTTTTCAATAGCATCAACCTTGGCTTTATCAACTTCAATACCTCTTTCAGAAACTTTGTGCCCCAAGACAATACCTTCATTAACCATAAAGTGGCACTTTTCCCAATTCAAGACAAGATTAGTTTCTTCACATCTCTGCAAAACTCGATCAAGATTGCTCAAGCAATCATGAAAAGAGGAACCATAGACAGAAAAGTTGTCCATGAAAACCTCTCAAATCTTTCCACACAAGTCAGAGAATATAGCCATCATGCATATTTGAAAGGTAGCAGGTGCATTACATAAACCAAAAGGCATACGTCTATAAGCAAAAGTACCAAAAGGGCATGTAAAAGTAGTCTTTGATTGATCTCTAGACGACACATGTATTTGAGAGAAACCAGAATAACCATCTAGAAAGCAATAGTGTGTGTGTTTGCATAATCTTTCTAGCATTTGATCAATAAAAGGTAAGGGGTAATGATCTTTCTTAGTAGCTTTATTTAATTTACGGAAATCAATTACCATCCTATAACCTGTGATAATTCTTTGTGGAATCAATTCATCTTTATCATTAGGAACAACAGTAATACCTCCCTTCTTAGGGCCACAATGGACATGACTTACCCATTCACTATCATCAACAGGATAGATTATACCTGCCTCCAGAAGCTTTAGTATTTCTTTTCTTACCACTTCTTTCATTTTAGGATTCAGACGTCGTTGAGGATCACGAACTGGTTTGGCATCTGCTTCCAAATTTATTTTATGTTGACATAGAGTGGGACTAATGCCCTTAAGATCATCAAGAGTATATCCAATAGCAGCACGATGCTTCTTCAAAGTTTTCAATAATCTTTCTTCTTCATGCTCTGAAAGGTTAGCACTAATAATAACAGGATATATCTTCTTTTCATCAAGATAAGCATATTTAAGATTATCAGGCAAAGGTTTAAGCTCAAACATGGGATCACCCTTGGGTGGAGGAGGATCCCCTAAAATTTCAACATGCAAATTGTTTTTCAGAATAGGTTCCTGTTTAAAGAATACTTCATCTATTTCCCTTATTTCATTCATGAACATATCATTTTCATGGTCTAGCAAATAGTGTTCTAAAGGATCACTAGGAGGTACGGCAATAGAAGCAAGTCCAATAATTTCATCCTTACTAGGCAATTCTTCCTCATGATGTTGTTTACTAAATTTAGAGAAATTAAACTCATGAACCATATCATCCAAGCCAACAGTAACAATATTCTTAGTGCAGTCTATGGTAGCATTGACAGTATTTAAGAAGGGTCTACCAAATATAATTGGACAAAAGCTATCTTGCGGAGAAGTAAGAATAAGAAAATCAGCAGGATATTTAGTTTTCCCACACAATACTTCAACATCTCTAACAATTCCAATTGGTGCAATAGTATCTCTATTAGCAAGTTTAATAGTAACATCAATATCTTCTAACTCAACAGGTGCAATTTCATTCTTAATTTCTTTGTATAATTTATGAGGTATAACACTAGCACTAGCACCCATATCACATAAGCCATGATAACAGTGGTCTCCTATTTTAACACATATAACAGGCACGCCTACCATAGGTCTATGTTTATCCTTATCACAAGGTTTAGCAATTCTAGCAGTTTCACCTTCGAACTGATTAACATGCCCATCAATATTATCAGACAAGAGATCTTTAACAATAGCAATATTAGGTTCTATTTTAACTTGCTCAGGAGGTGTATAAGTTTTAATATTGCTTTTATGAACAACAGTTGAAGCTTTAGCATGATCCTTTACTCTAACAGGGAAAGGTGGTTTCTCAACATAAGAAGTAGGAACAATAGGATTATTATAAGTGACAGTCTTTTCTTCAACTTTAATAGGTGCAGCTACTTTTACTTCTATGGGAGGATGATATTTAGACCACTTCTCCTTAGGGAGATCAACATAAGTAGCAAAAGATTCACAAAAAGAAGCTACTATCTCAGAGTCAAGTCCATATTTAGTGCTAAACTTATGGAAAATATCGGTATCCATAAAGGATTTAACACAATCAAACTTAGGTGTCATACCTGACTCCTTACCTTCGTCGAGGTCCCAATCTTCAAAGTTGCGTTTAATTCTATCCAATAAATTCCATCTGAATTCAATAGTCTTCATCATAAAAGAGCCAGCACAAGAAGTATCGAGCATGTTGCGATTGTTTTCAGAAAGCCGAGCATAAAAACTTTGCATAATTATTTCTCTCTGGAGCTCATGATTGGGGCATGAATATAACATTGATTTAAGCCTCCCCCAAGCTTGAGCGATTCTTTCTCCTTCGCGAGGCCATAAATTATATATATAATTGCGATCACGATGAACAAGATGCATAGGGTAATACTTTTGATGAAATTCCAGCTTCAATCTTTTATAGTCCCATGATCTCATGTCATCACATTGCCTATACCATACCAATGCGTCTCCCTTCAAAGATAAAGGGAATACCTTCTTCTTAGCAACATCATCGGATATACTTGCAAGCTTAAATAATCCACAAACTTCATCCACATATATTAAGTGCTCATCAGGATGCTTTGTTCCATCTCCTGTAAAAGGATTAGCTAGCAGGTTTTCCATCATAGCCGCAGGAAATTCAAAAGGAGTTTCATTTTCAATAGGTTCAGTAGGTTGAGGAGCAACTCTTTGCTCTACTGGACAAGGTGAAGATACCCCGAACAAGCCCCTCAGAGTATTACTTTCCATAGTAACAAGTGACAGTAAATTTCAGCACACTATATAAATTTTTCCTTACCAAATTCCACCTACCAAAGGCGCTACACTCCCCGGCAACGGCGCCAAAAAAGAGTATTGATGACCCAAAAGTATAGGGGATTTATCGTAGTCCTTTCGTTAAGTAAGAGTGTCGAACCCAACAAGGAGCAGAAGGAAATGATAAGCGGTTTTCAGCAAGGTATTCTCTGCAAGTACTGAAATAAGTGTTAATAGATAGTTTTGTGATAAGATAGATTGTAACGAGAAACAAGTAACAATAGTAAATAAAGTGCAGCAAGGTGGCCCAATCCTTTTGTAGCAAAGGACAAGCCGGAACAAACTCCTATAATAGGAAAAGCGCTCCCGAGGACACATGGGAATAGCGTCAAGCTAGTTTTCATCACGTTCATAAGATTCGCGTTCGATACTTTGATAATTTGATATGTGGGTGGACCGGTGCTTGGGTGCTGTTCTTACTTGAACAAGCATCCCAATTATGATTAACCTCTATTGCAAGCATCCCAATTATGATTAACCTCTATTGCAAGCATCCGCAACTACAACAAAAGTATTAAGGTAAACCTAACCATAGCATGAAACATATGGATCCAAATCAGCCCCTTACGAAGCAACGCGTAAACTAGGGTTTAAGCTTCTGTCACTCTAGCAACCCATCATCTACTTATTACTTCCCAATGCCTTCCTCTAGGCCCAAATAATGGTGAAGTGTTATGTAGTCGACGTTCACATAACACCACTAGAGGCTAGACAACATACATCTTATCAAAATATCAAACGAATACCAAATTCACATGACTACTCATAGCAAGACTTCTCCCTTGTCCTCAGGAACGAATGTAATTACTCACAAAGCATATTCATGTTCATAATCAGAGGGGTAATAATATGCATATAGGACCTGAACATATAATCTTCCACCAAACAAACCAACTAGCATGAACTACAAGGAGTAATTAACACTACTAGCAACCTACTAGCACCAATCCCGAACTTTGAGACAAGAATTGGATACAAGAGATGAACTAGGGTTTGGAGATGAGATGGTGATGGTGAAGATGTTGATGGAGATTGCCCTCTCCCGATGAGAGCACTGGTAGAAAAAGGGCCTGTTGTCCCGGTTCGTAAGGGCCTTTTGTCCCGGTTCTGGAACCGGGACTAAAGGGTCGGTACTAATGCCCTGTCCCTTTAGTCCCGGTTCAATCCAGAACCGGGACAGATGGGCCTCCACGTGGCCTGTGCGCGGAGCCCAGGCAGGAGACCCTTTGGTCCCGGTTGGTGGCACCAACCGGGACCAATAGGCATCCACGCGTCAGCATTTCTGTGGCTAGGGTATTTGTTTTTTTTGAAGGGGGGGGGTGTTTGGGGGTTTTGGGGGGTTAATTTAGGTGTTTCATATATTGTGTTAGCTAGCTATAATTAATAGAGATAAGTGTCCTCTCTTATGTCCGCGCTTGGTCGACGCTACGTACTATACATACGTATAGAGAGGACTAGACACGCTAGCTAGCTAGTAAGCAAATGAAGGAAACAGAAGATTGTCATGAACATATATGCATACAGAGAGAAGTGATATCGACCACCTCTCCTTCTCCGAGAGATTGGTCGAACAACAAGTTCTCGTATATCTATCCGACACTATCGGCTACATATATACAATAATTATCTCTTACAAATATAATCATACGGACTCAGGGTCCACATAGTATTCTCTGTCTTCAGCGATCACGTGGTCAAGAAAGAATGCCGCCAATTCCTCTTGAATTGCTCGCATGCGAGCTGGTGCTAGGAGTTCATCCCGCTTCCGAAACATCTAATTTAAAGAAGGGGGTCAATACATATATATATATGAATGAATGAAACTCAACACAAATGATGGTAATAAAATAAAATTGTGAATGTTGTTATTTACGTACTTCATATTGTTCGTCAGTGTAGCCCCGCTCACAGGTCGTGTGGCGGATGGACTTGCCAACGTTGTATCCACAAAAATCATTCCCTTGTTCCTGCCACAACCACTTTACAAGAAATAGAGGTCAATCAAACTGATAAGCAAGAATGCCAAATGGTATTGATGAAACTAGCGCTTGAATCACTAGTAGATGCACGGAACATGCTACTATAGTACTTACTTTCGGGTGTCTAAATTGCAGCTCCTTCAGTAGTCCCAGAGCTTTTCTGGTGAATTTTCTCCAAACCCTGCCGGACAAAGAAAACAATTACTTGATATATCAGGAAATGAACAAAGTTGCCGATATGGTGGATAATGATCGATTTACTTCTCAAGTATTTGAGTCTTGTCTGCATAGTCCTGGGGATCTTTTCGTCTTGAGTCTAAGACGGTTACTAGTCCCTGCTCAAGCTTAATCTCTAGGAGAATATAGTGGAAACTGCACACGCATGCATAACTCATCAATTACATTACTATAACCTTGACTAATATATAAGGGAAACCGAATACGCACAAGACAGTAACACTCACTTGAAGTTGTAAGGAAAGAGTATTATATCTTTGTTTTCATTTATTACCAATGATCGTAGCAAGTTGGCCTCGGTATCTGCGGCATGAAATTTAACCTGAGTTGCATCTATGAGATATGTGTTAATGAACCCAATATCACCGACTTGTCTTTTCTTCAATTCGGCGATCTTCAATCTGCATAATATAGTGAGGATGATTATAAATACATGCAATGAAAGAGCTGAGCTATATAGAGAGACTTAATGACAGAAGTAGTACTACTTACAGACAGTAGCAGGCGACCGTTGTTTTATCGAGGGCCAATTGATTAAAAAACTAAAAGAACTCCTCAAATGGAACAGGAAACAGTTCAATTCCAACGAGGTCATGCTCCTTTTTAACTTTCACATACAAAGTACTCCTCCCCCCAGAGTCTCTGCAGATTTTCAAGTACCAATCATGCAATCTTCGCATCATCGTTGATAGAGATCTTTCATCTTTCACGAGAGGCTTCCCGTACTCGTATCTTTGTATCTGCACCTCCATGAAATCATAATGTACATCGTCGGGCAGGTAATCGCCAAGAATGCTATAACCGGGCACCATCCTCAGATCATTAGCGACGTTGTCGCTAGGCACCTTGAGCGGGGGGCACGATTGCTTCGCTTGTTCGCCGAGCTGGTCAATTTGTTTCCCAGCTCGTCGTTCTTTCAGCCTTTGATCACTGACAATACTTCCCGACCGCTCCGCTTCGGCAAATTCCTTTCCAATAATGCGCTCATAGTTTCCTTTCGGCGGAGACTTGGGTGGTTTTATTAGGGCAGCCAGAGTGCGCTTCGCTTTCACCGGATCTACCTTCTCCTCCGAAGGTGGATCTTTCTTTGCTTTCACCCCTTCAAAGAAGTTCCTCACTTCTTCTCGCGTGATCTCGGCATTCTCCTCCAGGGTCCTCTTGTATGGTAACTTCTCTGGAGTCTTCAGAGAAGAACCGAATCTGTATGTCCTCCCGCCTCTGGCTGTACTGCTAGACACCGACAGAGCAGACGGAGCGGTTGTCTTCTTTACTTGCTTACGAGGCGGAGGAGAAGGACTACGACGCGCCGGAGCAGCCGAAGCGGCGGCAGGTCTCTTCCGCCCTTGCTGACGAGGCGGAGAAGGAGGAGGCTGGCTGCTCGGGCGCGTCGGCGTAGGCAGAGAAGGAGGCGGAGTGCCGCCACGCGCCGGAAAAGGAGCCGGTCGATTGCCCTAATCGTCACTCGCCGGAGGAGGAGGCGGTGGAGGAGGCGGAGTGCCCTGACTCGCCAGAGGAGGAGGCGGTGGAGGAGGCGGAGTGCCCTGACTTGCCGGAGGAGGAGGAGGAGGCGGAGGCGTCCAGTTCGGAAGGTTGATGAGCTCCTTCCGCATAGGCATGGAGTCTTCAGAGCAGAACCCAGCCTAGTCTCCCCTTCACCGGTAGGGTGGTCAAGCTGGAGGTCCTCAAATCCCTCCGTTATTTCATCCACCATCACCCTAGCATATCATTCTGGAATCGGCCGGCAGTGCAAAGTTGCGCTGGGTTCAGTAGGATAAACAGAGCCAACAGCCGCCTTGACCTTCAAATTCATCCATTGCGTCATAAGGTGGCAATTTTGAGATTCCGTGATAGCATCCACGGGATAGCTGGCAGGAGCCGTCAAGGCATGCTCCGGCTGAAGCAGCTCGGTGGAAGCTACGCTGCTTCTCCGCTGAGATGGCGGGGTAGCTTCGGGGGAAGCTTCGGCAGTATGTTTGCTGCGATTTGCTTCTCGTTCCTCTATCGCTTGTACCCTTGCTTGCAGCGCCTGCATTTGGGTCTGCTGTAATTTTTCCTCCTCTCCTGGGATTTGTAACCGCCTGCATCCGGAAACCCAACCTTCCACGGAATGGAGCCTGGCATGCCTTGTGTCCGTCCAGGGTGCTCAGGATTCCCGAGGGCCATTGTGAGCTCGTCGTTCTCTCTGTCTGGAAAGAACGTCCCTTGCTGCGCTGCTTCGATATACTGCTGAAGCTTCCTGACTGGTATGTCCATTTGATCGTTCGTCCAAATGCACTTCCCTGTTACAGGGTCCAAGGTTTCGCCAGCCTCGAAGAACCAAGTCCGGCAACGGTCTGGCCAGTTAATTGTCTCTGGTTCGATCCCTTTATCAACCAGATCATTCTCAGTCTTGGCCCACTTAGGCCGGGCTACGAGGTAGCCACCTGACCCCGTGCGATGGTGATGCTTCTTCTTCGCAGCATTTTGCTTGTTTGTCGCCGACATCTTCTTACTCTTTTCCGATGTCTTGTGGGCCACAAATGCGGGCCAGTGATCTCTGATCTTCTCATATCTGCCCTTGAATTCTGGTGTCTCTTTATTTTTGAAAAACTTATTCAGCTCTTTCTTCCACCTCCTGAATAGTTCTGCCATCCTCTTAAGAGCAAAAGACTTGATTAATTGCTCTTTAACTGGCTTCTCTGGATCATCCTCTGGCGGTAGGGTGAAATTTGACTTCAGCTCAGTCCAAAGATCATTTTTCTGCATATCATTGACATAAGACACCTCAGGGTCTTTTGTAGCCGGCTTTAACCATTGCTGGGTGTTGATCGGGATCTTGTCCCTAACCAAAACCCCGCACTGAGCAACAAATGCGCTCTTTGTCCGGAGGGGTTCAATCGGTTGGCCGTCGGGCGCGATTGCTATGATCTCAAACTTTTCATCCGAGCTCAACTTTTTCTTCGGGCCTCGTCTCTTTACCGAAGTTGTGCTCGATCCGAAGGGCTAGAAAAAAGAACAAAGACTTAATTAATATGTGTACATACCAAAACAATGAATGCATCAATTAGCTAGTCAGCAGAAGCTTAACTAATATATATACCTGACCGGACTCGGTTCGGTCACCGGAGACGTCATCACGGTCTCCTTCTTGCATCGGCATTAGGTCACCAGAGCCATCATAATCATAGCCAGCTGCTTCCAGACCATCGGTGTCGTTGAGAAACAACGAGCAGACGGCATCACTTCCTCGTGCGATTATGTCCCCCAACAACTCTTCTTGTACTTCGTCTCGGGCGGTGTCCATAGTTTCTACAAATATTGACAACATGGCAATTATTATTCAAACATGACAGATGGATATATTATTCAAATATTGACAACAAATATTGACGCTGCTTCTCTAGGGTTTGGGGTGGCCTCGACAACGCTTCAAGGATAAAAAAAGAAGAGGAAGAAGAAAAAAAAGAGGAGAAGAAAGAATAGAGGAGTAAGAACTCCTCTATTCTTTCTTCTCCTCTTTTTTTCTTCTTCTTCCTCTTTTTTTTATCAGGAACGAGGGTCGTCGAGGGTCACCGAGCGGTAGAGGAAACCCTAAATAGCAAGTATCGTGGGTGTGAGATACATGTGGCCGTCGGTGTCGGACACTACATCCACGTCCCACAAGTGACGTGGGCGTAGAAGCCCGCGTCACTTGTGGCACGTGGATGTACTGTCCGACACCGATGGCCACATGTATCTCACACCGACGATACTTGCTATTTAGGGTTTCCTCTACCGCTCGGTGACCCTGACCCTCGACGACCCTCGTTCCCGATAAAATAAAGAGGAAGAAGAAGAAAAAAAAGAGAAGAAGAAATCTTTCTTCTTCTCTTTTTTTTTCTTCTTCTTCCTCTTTATTTTATCAGAAACGAGGGTCGTCGAGGGTCAGGGTCGCCGAACGGTAGAGGAAACCCTAAATAGCAAGTATCGTGGGTGTGAGATACATGTGGCCGTCGGTGTCGGACACTACATCCACGTCCCACAAGTGACGTGGGCGTCGAAGCCCGCGTCACTTGTGGGACGTGGATGTACTGTCCGACACCGACGGCCACATGTATCTCACACCGACGATACTTGCTATTTAGGGTTTCCTCTACCGCTCGGCGACCCTCGACGACCCTCGTTCCCGATAAAAAAAGAGGAAGAAGAAGAAAAAAAGAGGAGAAGAAAGAATAGAGGAGAAGAACTCCTCTATTCTTTCTTCTCCTCTTTTTTTCTTCTTCCTCTTCTTTTTTTATCCTCTTCTTCCTCTCATGTTCGACGACCCTCGACCCCTTGGCGACCCTAGACCCCCTCTCGACCCCCTCATGTCAAAGTTATCGGGTAGGGGGTATATCGACAACGACATACCCGATACATACATACATATCACATGCATCCATACATATATGAACAAAATTAATATCTACTAATTAACAACCTAAATAAAAAAAATAATACATATAGGAAGAAGAAGAAAAAAGAAGAGAAGAATGAATAGAGGAGAAGACTTCCTCTTCTTCCTCTCCTCTTCTTCTCCCTCTTCTTCCCCTTCTTCCTCGCCTCTCTCATGAATGTCCGACGTTCTCGACCCTTGACCACTAGTTCTCAACCCTCGACCCCCTAAACTAGTTCTCGACCCCCTCATGTCGAAGTTATCAGGGAGGGGGTATATCGACCCCCCCTCATGTCGAAGTTATCGGCGAGGGTTATATCGACCCCCCCTCCTGTCGAAGTTAACGGGGAGGGGGTATATTGACAATGACATGCATACATGAAAAAAATGCTATCCATCTATACATACATAGCCACATACATATATACATGGAAATAATGCTATGAAAAAAAGAAAAAAAGAGGAGAAGAAGAAAGGAATAGAGGAGAAGATCGAAGAAAAAAAAGAAGAAAAAAAAGAGGAGAAGAAGAAAGGAATAGAGGAGAAGAAGAAATTTTTTCTTCTTCTCCTCTATTCCTTTCTTCTTCTCCTCTTTTTTTTCGTCTTTTTTCCTCTTCTTATTTATTTCTTCTCTTCTTCCTCTCCTCTTCTTTCTTTCTTCCTCTTCTTATTTTCTTCTTTCATATCCTTCTTTTTCTTCTAAATTTTAGCATATTCTAAATTTTCTTCTAACTTTCTATATATGAACAAAAAACTTTCTATGAACAAAAAACTTTCTATATATATATGAACAAAATTTCTATGAACAAAATTTTCTTCTTTCTTCCTCTTCTTTCTATGAACCAGAAAAATTACATATATGGAAAAAGATTAATACACATATGAACAAAAAAAATACATATATGAACAAAAACATGCTCTGAACAATTTTTATACATTCTGAACATATACATACACATAGCCACATACATACACATATACATTATATATATGAACAAAAAAATTAAACTAATAAAAATGAAGGGCGCGTAGGGGCGGCGGCATGGCAGGGCAGGGGAGGCGCGCGGCGGGGCGGCGTGCGGCGGCAGCGAAGGGCAGGGGCGGCGCGCGGCGGCTGCGCAGGGCAAAGGCGGCGCAGGGCGGCAGCGCGCGAAGGGCAGGGGCGGCGGCGACGGCGGCCAGTACAAGGGGAGGAGGAGGGGAACGGGCGGCGCTCACAGCGAGGTGGCGTCGGTGACGAGGAAGGCTCAGGGACGGCGGACGGTGAAGGCGCGCTTGGGGGCGAGGGCAGGGGAGCGCGGGCTCGGGGACGGAGGACGGCGTCGATCTGGGCAGCCCTGCGGCGTCGATGAGCTCGGCGTCGTCGGGCGGGCCGGGGGGCAACTGGCGATGAGTTCGTCAAATTTTCCTAAGTCCTGCTTATATACACAGTGTATTGGTCCCGGTTTGTGGCACCAACCGGGACCAATGCCCTCTTTAGTCCTGGTTGGTGCCACCAACCGGGACCAAATGCCAATTTTCAGCAGCCCAAAGGGCGGGAAGCGGTGGCCTTTGGTCCCGGTTGGTAGGACCAACCAGGACTAAAGGGGGGCATTGGTCACGGTTCGTGGCACCAACCGTGACCAATGCCCCCTTTAGTCCCGGTTGGTGCCACCAACCGGGACCAAAGGCCTTGTGCTGCTGCGGCGTCGAAAGTTTAGTCCCACCTCGCTAGTTGAGAGGGGTGCGCAGTGGTTTATAAGCCCCACTGCCGCACCCCTCTCGAGCTTCTCTCCATTGCAGGCTTACGAGCCTAATTGTCACTGCTATGCCTGTGGGCCTACTGGGCCTCCTGCGGGCCTGAATCCTGGCCCTTGGATGGGTTTCTAGTCGTATTCAGGCCGTGGGGGCCCAGTAGGTGGCATTTTTTTTGTTTTTTTGTTGCTTTATTTGTTTTATTTTATTTTGTTTTTTGATTTATTTTTTAATTCTTTATGCTTTTAGTTTTAGAAAAATTATTAAATTTTTGTTAATGCCATTTGTTTTCAAATTTGAAAACACTTTTTTTTGTTTTTTGTTTTCTTTGTTGCTTTATTTATTTTATTTTGTTTCTACTCACAACAAAATAATTATTGTTGCTATTTTTTTCCAGTTTTTTTGTTTTGTTTTCTGCATTATTTATTTTATTTTGTTTTTTGCTTTATTTTTTTATTCTTTTTGCTTTTAGTTTTAGAAAAATTATAAACTTTTTGTTAGTGCCATTAGTTTTCAAATTTGAAAACACTTTTTTATTTTTTTTGTTTTCTTTGTTGCTTTATTTATTTTATTTTGTGATTAACTTTACTATAAAAATAGATTTTTTCCTGTTTTTTTGATTTGTTTTTTGCATTATTTATTTTCTTTTGTTTTTTGCTTTAATTTTTAATTCTGTTTTCTTTTAGGTTAGCAAAATTATAAACTTTCTGTTAGTGCCATTAGTTTTAGAAAAATTATAAACTTTCTGTTAGTGCCATTAGTTTTCAAATTTGAATAGTTAAAATTTAAATTCTTTGAAATTTGTGTGAATCACAAGTTTGTGATTAACTTACTAAAAAAATAAGAATAGATGCGCTTATAGAGAAAATTCAACCTAAATTCATAGTAAATTTCTATGAATTTCAGAGAAATTCACTATGAATTTAGGTTAAACTTTTCTCTATTAGGGCATCTATTTTCACTTTGAGAGGAGCTCAACAAGGCAGAGAGGGAAGGGCTTATAAACCGGTGTGAGCCCCCTTCGGTTGGCGAGGTGGGACTAAATTCTGCCCGCAACGAGGACCAACCCTTTAGTCCCGGTTTGTGGCACAAACCGGGACTAATGGTCATGGGCCAGGGGCGAGGAGCAAAATTATAAACTTTCTGTTAGTGCCATTAGTTTTAGAAAAATTATAAACTTTCTATTAGTGCCATTAGTTTTCAAATTTGAATAGTTAAAATTTGAATTCTTTGAAATTTGTTTGAATCACAAGTTTGTGATTAACTTCACTTTTTCCAGTTTTTTTTTGTTTTTTGCATTATTTATTTTCTTTTGTTTTTTGCATTTTTTAATTCTATTTTGCTTTTAGGTCAGAAAAATTATAAACTTTCTGTTAGTGCCATCAGTTTTAGAAAAAAATATAAACTTTCTGTTAGTGCCATTAGTTTTCAAATTTGAATAGTTCAAATTTGAATAATGGTATTACGAGGGCCGAACCATAAGACATTAAAGCATTTCAAATGAACTCTGAAAAAGTTGAAAGTTGACATGGTATCATAATTTCACCCACATAGCATGTGCATATACAAAATGGACAATCGTAGCATGTTCGTGTGTTACAAAGTTGGCATGGTATCATCATAATAGTTGCAGGAGAAAGTCTTCACTTTTTCTTCGCTTGTGTCATTTGCTTATTGCGCCATAACCATGGATAATCTTCATCGTTTATCAGGATGCTTGGGTCAGCCTTGACATTGAAGGGAGGAATTTCATGAAACTTTTCATAATCTTCAGACATGTCTGTCTTGCCGTCCACTCCCAGGATGTCCCTTTTTCCTGAAAGAACTATGTGGCGCTTTGGCTCATTGTATGATGTATTCGCTTCCTTATCTTTTCTTTTTCTCGGTTTGGTAGACATGTCCTTCACATAGATAACCTGTGCCACATCATTGGCTAGGACGAACGGTTCGTTAGTGTACCCAAGATTTTTCAGATCCACTGTTGCCATTCTGTACTGCGGGTCTACCTGTACCCCGCCGCCTGACAGATTGACCCATTTGCACTTAAACAAAGGGACCTTAAAATCAGTTCCGTAGTCAAGTTCCCATATGTCCACTATGTAACCATAATATGTGTCCTTTCCGCTCTCGGTTGCTGCATCAAAGCGGACACCGCTGTTTTGGTTGGTGCTCTTTTGATCTTGGGCGATCATGTAAAATGTATTCCCATTTATCTCGTATCCTTTGTAAGTCAATATAGTCAAAGATGGTCTCGTGGACAACAAGTACAACTCATCACAAACAGTGTTGTCACCTCCGAGACGTGTTTCCATCCAACTGCTGAAAGTCCTGATGTGTTCACATGTAATCCAGTCTTTGCACTGCTCCGGGTGTTTGGAGCGCAGATTGTTCTTGTGTTCATCGACATACGGGGTCACCAAGGTAGAGTTCTGTAGAACTGTGTAGTGTGCTTGAGACCAAGAATATCCGTCCCTGCATATAATTTGTCTCTTCCAAGAGTGCCTTTTCCAGCCAGTCTTCCCTCATACTGCGATTTAGGGAGACCTATCTTCTTAAGGCCAGGAATGAAGTCAACACAAAACCCGATAACATCCTCTGTTTGATGGCCCATGGAGATGCTTCCTTCTGGCCTAGCGCGGTTACGGACATATTTCTTTAGGATTCCCATGAACCTCTCAAAGGGGAACATATTGTGTAGAAATACGGGCCCCAGGATGACAATCTCGTCGACTAGATGAACTAGGACGTGCGTCATGATATTGAAGAAGGATGGTGGGAACACCAACTCGAAACTGACAAGACATTGCGCCACATCACTCCTTAGCCTTGGTACGATTTCTGGATTGATCACCTTCTGAGAGATTGCATTGAGGAATGCACATAGCTTCACAATGGCTAATCGGACGTTTTCCGGTAGAAGCCCCCTCAATGCAACCGGAAGCAGTTGCGTCATAATCACGTGGCAGTCATGAGACTTTAGGTTCTGAAACTTTTTCTCTGGCATATTTATTATTCCCTTTATATTCGATGAGAAGCCAGTCGTGACCTTCATACTGAGCAGGCATTCAAAGAAGATTTCTTTCTCTTCTTTCGTAAGAGCGTGGCTGGCAGGACCTTTATACTGCTTCAGAGGCATGCCGTCTTTTTCGTGCAAACGTTGCAGGTCCTCCCATGCCTCAAGTGTATCTTTTGTCTTCCCATACACGCCCAAGAAGCCTAGAAGGTTCACGCAAAGGTTCTTCGTCACGTGCATCACGTCGATTGAAGAGCGGACCTCTAGGTCTTTCCAGTAGGGTAGGTCCCAAAATATAGATTTCTTCTTCCACATGGGTGCGTGTCCCTCAGCGTCATTCGGAATAGCTAGTCCACCAGGACCCTTTCCAAAGATTACGTGTAAATCATTGACCATAGCAAGTACGTGATCACCGGTACGCATGGCGGGCTTCTTCCGGTGATCTGCCTCGCCTTTGAAATGCTTGCCTTTCTTTCGACATTGATGGTTGGTCGGAAGAAATCGACGATGGCCCAGGTACACATTCTTCCTGTATTTGTCCAGGTATATACTTTCAGTGTCATCTAAACAGTGCGTGCATGCGTGGTATCCTTTGTTTGTCTGTCCTGAAAGGTTACTGAGAGCGGGCCAATCGTTGATGGTCACGAACAGCAACACCTTAAGGTTAAATTCCTCCTGTCTGTGCTCATCCCACGTACGTACACCGTTTCCATTCCACAGCTGTAAAAGTTCTTCAACTAATGGCCTTAGGTACGCATCAATGTCGTTGCTGGGTTGCTTAGGGCCTTGGATGAGAACTGGCATCATAATGAACTTCCGCTTCATGCACATCCAAGGAGGAAGGTTATACATACATAGAGTCATGGGCCAGGTGCTGTGATTGCTGCTCTGCTCCCCGAAAGGATTAATGCCATCCGCGCTTAAAGCAAACCATACATTCCTTGGGTCCTTTGCAAACTCATCCCAGTACTTTCTCTCGATTTTTCTCCACTGCGACCCGTCAGCGGGTGCTCTCAACTTCCCATCTTTCTTTCGGTTCTCACTGTGCCATCGCATCAACTTGGCATGCTCTTCGTTTCTGAACAGACGTTTCAACCGTGGTATTATAGGAGCATACCACATCACCTTCGTAGGAACCCTATTCCTGGGGGGCTCGCCGTCAACATCACCAGGGTCATCTCGTCTGATCTTATACCGCAATGCACCGCATACCGGGCATGCGTTCAGATCCTTGTATCCACCGCGGTAGAGGATGCAGTCATTAGGGCATGCATGTATCTTCTCCACCTCCAATCCTAGAGGGCATACGACCTTCTTTGCTGCGTATGTACTGTCGGGCAATTCGTTATCCTTTGGAAGCTTCTTCTTCAATATTTTCAGTAGCTTCTCAAATCCTTTGTCAGCCACAGCATTCTCTGCCTTCCACTGCAGCAATTCCAGTACGGTACCGAGCTTTGTGTTGCCATCTTCGCAATTGGGGTACAACCCTTTTTTGTGATCCTCTAACATGCGATCGAACTTCAGCTTCTCCTTTTGACTTTCGCATTGCGTCCTTACATCGATAATGACCCGGCGGAGATCATCATCATCGGGCACATCGTCTGGTTCCTCTTGATCTTCAGAAGCTTCACCCGTTGCAGCATCATTGGGCACATCGTCTGGTTCCTCTAGATCTTCACCAGCTCCCCCCGTTGCAGCATCACCGTATTCAGGGGGCACATAGTTGTCATCGTACTCTTCTTGTTCGCCGTCTTCCATCATAACCCCTATTTCTCCGTGCCCCGTCCAAACATTATAATGTCGCATGAAACCCTTGTAAAGCAGGTGGGAGTGAAGGATTTTCCGGTTAGAGTAAGACCTTGTATTCCCACATTCAGTGCATGGACAACACATAAAACCATTCTGCTTGTTTGCCTCAACCGCATCGAGAAACTCATGCACACCCTTAATGCACTCGCAGGTGTGTCTATCACCGTACATCCATTACCGGTTCATCTGCGTGCATTATATATAATTAAGTGTCCAAATTAATAGAAGTTCATCATCACATTAAAACCAAAGTGCATACATAGTTCTCATCTAACAACATATAGCTCTCCAGAGCATCTAATTAATTAAACCATACATTGAAACTATGTAAAACATTTCAATGCGAAAACAAATGCAATCATAATCGCAACCAAGGTAACAATTGATCCAACGACATAATGATACCAAGCCTTGGTATGAATGGCATATTTTCTAATCTTTCTAATCTTCAAGCGCATTGCATCCATCTTGATCTTGTGATCATCGACGACATCCGCAACATGCAACTCCAATATCATCTTCTCCTCCTCAATTTTTTTATTTTTTCCTTCAACAAATTGTTTTCTTCTTCAACTAAATTTAACCTCTCGACAATAGGGTCGGTTGGCATTTCCGATTCACATACATCCTACATAAATAAAATCTATGTCACGTTGGTCGGCATAATTTTCATAAACAATAAATGAACCAATAGTTATAAAGATAATATATATACCACATCCGAATCATAGACAGGACGAGGGCCGACGGGGGCGGATACCAAAACCATCACACTATATAAGATGCAATAATAAAAGTAAGAAAATAATACAAGTATCTATGTAAACATACAAGTAAGAATATTTTTCCTTTCAGAATGAATATAAGAACAAGAGGCTCACCACGGTGGTGCCGGCGATGAGCTCGGCGCGGGTGATCGACAGCGGTGAAGACGGGGACAGGGCGTGACGGACCGCTAAACCTAGACAAATATTGTGGAAAATGGAGCTTGGATGTCGAGCTTGGAGAGGAGAAAGCTTAAGTAGTGTGGCTCGGGCATTCCATGGAACACCTTGTGTGCATAGGAGGTGAGCTAGAGCACCACCAAGCCCTCTCCCCCTCGGCCAGAAAAAACAGAGCAGGGTGCTCTGCTCTTACGCGAGGGGGTATATATAGGCGCTTCATTGGTACCGGTTGGTGGCATGAACCGGGACTAAAGGGGAGCCTTTGGTCCCGGTTCAAGCCACCAACCGGGACCAATGGTGGTGGGCCAGGAGCGAGGCCCATTGGTCCCGATTCGTCCCACCAACCGGGACCAAAAGGTCTAGATGAACCCGGACCAATGGCCCACGTCGCCCGGCCGCCCCCCTGGGCTCACGAACCGGGACCAATGCCCCCATTGGTCCCGGTTCTGGACTGAACCGGGACTAATGGGCTGACCCGGCCTAGACCAAAGCCCTGTTTTCTACTAGTGATACCCCCTCCCCGATAATATTATTTTCCCATGTACGTATGTCATGTCGATATAAACTCCCGATAACTTCAACGCGTGGGGGGGGTCGATATACCCCCTCCCGATAACTTCAACACGAGGGGGGGTCGATATACCCCGTGTCCCAATAACTTCAACACGAGGGGGGGTTCGACCTACACCCTCCACGATAACATTATTTTCCCATGTATGTATGTCGTCGTTGTCGATATAACCCCCTCCCGAATAACTTCGACCGTGATAAATTATACCACGGGAGCACCCCCCGGCCCTCTCGCTCGACCAAAACTCTCGAGGACACCCAAACCCTAGAAAAAAACGATGTCGGTCTCCTACCCCCTCCCGCCGCGCCCCTACCCTTGAAGCGTTGCCGAGGCCACCCCAAACCCGGAATAAGCTAGGTCTACATTTGCCACTAATATATCCACATGCTGTCATGTTTGTGTAATAATTGCCATGTTGTAATATTTGCAGGAACAATGGAGTTCGGACGAGACGAGGAACAAGAACAGGTGTTGGGGGACATAATCTTAGCCAGAGGTGATGTCATGTCGTATCTTAACGACAATGATGGTCTGGAAGCAGAACAGGGTGAAGAAGAAGCAGGGTACGGTGATGGAAGAATGGAGGAGGAAACACATGATTATGATGGCTCCGGTGACCCAATGCTGGTGCAAGAAGGAGCCTGTGATGACGGCTCCGGTGACCGAACAGAGTCCGGCCAGGTAAATATATTAGTTAAGCCTGTGATGACTAGCTAATTGATGCATTCATTGTTTTGGTATGTACACATATTAATTAACTCTCGTCTAATTCTTCTTTTTTCTAGCCCTCCGGATCGAGCACAACTTCGGTAAAGAGATGAGGCCCAAAGAAAAATTTGCGCTCAGATGAAAGGTTTGAGATCACAGAAATCGCGCGCGATGGCATGTCGGTTGAACCCATCCGGACAAAGGAAGCATTTTCTGCTCAGTGCGGGGTTCTTGTTAGGGACAAGATCCCGATCAGCATCGAGCAATGGTATAAGCGTAAGAACAAAGACCCTCAGGTGTCTTATGTCAATGATATGCAGAAAGATGATCTTTGGACTGAGCTGAAGGCAAATTTCACCCTACCGCCAGAGGTGGATCCGGAGAAGCCAGTTAAAGAGCAATTAATCAAGTCTCATGCTCTTAAGAAGATGGCAGAGCTATTCAGGAGGTGGAAGAATGAGCTGAAAACGTTTGTCGACAACGAAGAGACACCAGAATTCATCGGCAGATATGAGAAGATCAGAGATCACAGGCCCGCATTTGTGGCCTACAAGACATCGGAAAAGAGTAAGAAGATGTCGGCGACAAACAAGAAAAATGCTGCAAAGAAGAACCTTCACCATCGCACGGGGTCAGGTGGCCACCTCAAAGCCCGGCCTAAGTGGGCCAAGGCTGAGAATGATCTGCTTGATAAAGGGATCGAACCAGAGACAATGAACTGGCCAGACCGTTGCCGGACTTGGTTCTTCGGGGCTGGCGGAACCGTGGACCCTGTATTAGGGAAATGTGTTTGGATGGACGAGCAAATGAACATACCAGTCAAGAAGCTAAAGAACTATATCGATGCAGCGCAGCAAGGGACGTTCGTTCCAGACAGAGAGAACGACGAGCTCACAATGGCCCTCGGGAATCCTGAGCACCCTGGACGGACACGAGGCACGCCAGGCTCCATTCCGTGGAGGGCTGGTTTTCCGGACGCATGCGGTTACAAATGCCAGGAGAGGAGGAAAAAAGTGCAGCAGACCCAAATGCAGGCGCTGCACGCAAGGGTACAAGCGATAGAGGAACGAGAAGCAAATCGCAGCAAATGAACTACCGAAGCTTCCCCCGAAGCTACCCCGCCATCTCAGCGGAGAAGCAGCGTGGCTTCCACCGAGCTGCTTCAGCCGGAGCATGTCTTGACGGCTCCTGCCAGCTATCCCGTGGATGCTATCATAGATTCTCAAAGTTGCCACCTTATGACGCAATGGATGCATTTGAAGGTCAAGGTGGCTGTTGGCTCTGTTTTTCCTACTGAACCCGACGCAACTTTTCATTGCTGGCCGATTCCTGAAGGATATGCTAGGGTGATGGTCGATGAAATAACGGAGGGATTTGAGGAACTCCAGCTTGACCACCCTACCGGTGAAGGGGAGACTCGGCTGGGTTCTGCTCTGAAGACTCCATGCCTATGGCGGAAGGAGCTCATCAACCTTCCGAACTGGACGCCTCCGCCTGCTCCTCCTCCTCCGGCGAGTCAGGGCACTCTGCCTCCTCCACCGCCTCCTTCTCCAGCAAGTGACGATCAGGGCACTCGACCTCCTTCTCCGGCGCGTGGCGGCACTCCGCCTCCTTCTCCACCTGCGCCGGCGCGCCCGAGCAGCCAACCTCCTCCTTCTCCGCCTCGTCAGCAAGGGCGAAAGAGAACCGCCGCCGCTCCGGCTGCTCCGGCGCATCGTAGTCCTTCTCCTCCTCCTCGTAAGCAAGGAGAGAAGACAGCCGCAGCCGCTCCATCTGCTCTGCCGGCGTCTAGCAGTACAGCCAGAGGCGGGAGGCAATACAGATTCGGTCCTTCTCTGAAGACTCCAGAGAAGTTACCATAGGAGAGGACCCCGGAGGAGAACGCCGAGATCGCGCGAGAAGAACTAAGGAACTTCTTTGAAGGGGTGAAAGCAAAGAAACATCCACCTCCGGAGGAGAAGGTAGATCCGGTGAAAGCGAAGCGCACTCTGGCTGCCCTGAAAAAACCAGCAAAGTCTCCGCCGAAAGGCAACTATGAGCGCATTATTGAAAAGTCACTTGTCGAAGCGGAGCGATCGGGAAGTACTGTCAGTGATCAAAGGTTAAAAGAACGACGAGCTGGGAAAAAAAATTCCCCAGCTCCGAGGATGGTGCCTGGTTATAGCAATCTTGGAGATTACCTGCCCGACGATGTACATTATGAGTTCTTGGAGGTGGAGGAACACAAATACGAGTACGGGAAGCCTCTCGTCAAAGATGAAAGATCTCTAACAATGATGATGCGAAGATTCCATGATTGGTACATGAAAACCTGCAGAGAGTCTGGGGGGAGGAATACTTTGATGCTGAGAGTTAGAGAGGAGCATGACCTCGTTGGAATTGAACTGTTGAATGTTGCATTTGAGGAGTTCTTCCAGTTTTTCAATCAAAAGGCCCTCAATAAAGCAACGGTCACTTGCTACTGTCTGTAAGTAGTACTACTTATGTCATTAAGTCTCTCTCTATATAGGTCAGCTCTTTCATTGCATGCATTTATAATTATCCTCACTGTATTATGCAGATTGAAGATCGCCGAATTGAAGAGAAGACAAATCGGTGATATTGGGTTCATTAACACAAATCTCATAGATACAACTGAGGTTAAATATCATGCCGACGATACCGAGGCCAACTTGCTACGATCGTTGGTAATAAATGAAAACAAAGATATAATACTCTTTCCTTGCAACTTCAAGTGAGTGCTACTGTCTTGTGCATATTCGGTTTCCCTTATTAGTCCATGTTATAGTAATGTAATTGATGAGTTATGCATGCGTGCACAGGTTCCACTATATTCTTCTAGAGATTAAGCTTGAGCAGGGACTAGTAACCGTCTTAGACTCGAGACGAAAAGATCCCCAGGACTATGCGGACATCACTCAAATGATCGAGAAGTAAGTTAAATCGATCATTATCCACCATATCAGCAACTTTGTTCATTTCCTGATATCAAGTAATTGTTTTCTTTGTCTGGCAGGGTTTGGAGAAAATTCACCAAAAAAGCTCCCGGACTGCCGAAGAAGCTGCAATTTAGACACCCGAAAGTAAGTACTATAGTAACATGTTCCGCGCATCTCCTAGTGATTCAATCGCTAGTTTCATCAATACCATTTGGCATGCTTGCTTATCAGTTTCATTGACCTCTATTTCTTATAAAGTGGTTGTGGCAGGAACAAGGGAATGATTACTGTGGATACTATGTTTGCGAGTCCATTCGCCACACGACCCGTGAACGAGGGTACTCTGAAGAACAATAGTTAGTGCGTAAGCAATAATATTTACAATTTTATTTTATTACCATCATTTGTGTTGAGTTATATATATATATATATATATATATATATATGTATTGACCCCCTTTTTCAAATTAGATCTTTCGGATGCGGGATGAACTCCTAGCACCAGCTCGTATGCGAGCAATTCAAGAGGAATTGGCGGCATTCTTCCTTGACCACGTGATCGCTGAAGACGGAGAATACTATGTGGATCCTGTGTTCGTATATAATTAGGAGATTATATTGTAAGAGATAATTATTGTGTATATGTAGCCGGTAGTGTCGGATAGATCTACGAGAACTTGTTGTTCGACCAATCTCTCGAAGAAGGAGAGGTGGTCGATATCACTTCTCTCTTTATGCATATATGTTCATGACGATCTTCTGTTTCCTTCGTCTGCTTACTAGCTAGCTAGCGTGTCTAGTCCTCTCTATACGTATATAATACGTAGCGTCGACCAAGCACGGACATAAGAGAGGACACTGCTCTCTATTAATTAGCTAGCTAACACAATATATGAAACACCTAAATTAACCTCCCAAAACCCCCAACCCCCCCCCTTTCAAAAAAAACCTCAGCCCCTGAAATGCTGACCCGTGGATGCCTATTGGTCCCGGTTGGTGCCACCAACCGGGACCAAAGGCAAAAAAAAACAAAAACCTCAGCCCCTAAAATTCTGACGCGTGGATGCCTATTGGTCCCGGTTGGTGCCACCAACCGGGACCAAAGGCCCTCCTGCCTGGGCTCGGCGCACCGGCCATGTGGAGGCCCATCTGTCCCGGTTCCTGTTTGAACCGGGACTAAAGGGCCAGGGCATTAGTAACGACCCTTTAGTCCCGATTCAGAAACCGGGACAAAAGGCCCTTACCAACCGGGACAGAAGACCCTTTTTGTACTAGTGTATGCACTGCCAACAGAGAACTTGTGATCCTTGGTCCACTTCCAAACTAAGCAATCAAGAACACCCACGGATAAAGAGACATGCTGAGTGATGTACCAAATTATGAGATATTGAGCCATGGCCTGCACCGAAATCCCTCCTAATATATCCCTGATCCAAATACCATTGTGAAGAGCCTCCTGAACTGATCGCCCAGAATCCGTGACAAACGAGAATAAGGCTGGAGCCAAGTCTTCTATGGTCTGTAATAACTCATACTTTGCTTGGCCTATGTCGGCTTTATTAATTTAAAGCCGGGTGCTGCTTGTGCATGTTTCTAAAAAAAAGTTTCTGCATTGTCTGATCAGAAAACAGTGCTCCAGTGCACTGCAAGTTCCCGATGGGTGAAACAGATGTTGTTGATTAACCTGTCACATGTTTTCTCAGTTCTGTGTTCAATTTCCTTGAGCACGAGTAAACAGATTTAAGGGACCTCCACAAGTAAAACCAACTAAGATACAACTCACTTAGAGTGGCCTTATCGCTGTATTGAAGAGGAGAGTCCCGTGCCATCTATGTTCTGTGAACTTGAACTGAACTGCCACTCCACATAAGCTATATTACACTAAGCTTTGTATAATTGTTTGTCTTTTGCTGTTGCTAGGGAAACTAGAGGCCCTGATGTAAGGGCATGTACAATGCATGCATAGCCTCAAGATGATGCCTCACATGTCATGTAGGATCGGATATGACGTAAAGTAGGTTCGGATAGGGAAGCGGGATCCTCTTCAGGAGGCGGATGCTTGAAAAGAAAAAGTATGGTCCGGTGACAAAAGCTGAAAAGGTTAAGTGAAAAGTAGAGATGCATGTATATTAGAGTCTTTATTTTCTATTTCTTAATGAGGCCCACTAGTGATAGCTTGCATTGGAGAGAAAAATAATAATACAAGTGCCTCAAATTACTTTTTGTCATGGGGTATATGTATCCATATGCCACCATTATACATGCCCTAAGGAGCCAATGGAAGTGTGACAGAGTCAATGCTTCAAAGGTCATACGTTGTTGAAACATTCTTTATTCAAGTCACAATATTTATGGTTTCACCTTTATTGTTAATTGTTAAGTAACATTGCATCCTCTGGGAATTTGATAGTTGCACAGCTTGGAATTGGAAGGCATTAGTCTGGCTACATCAACGTATGGAATTACTTTGGAGTTTCTTCGGTATGATTAGGAAAGGAAGAAACCAAACGGTTAGGTAATCTGCTGTTTTTTTTTTAGCATCAGTACAAACACAAGACGCATACACTCACCCCTATGAATGCACACACGCACACCCTACCCCTATGAGCACCTTCGAGAGACTGAGCCGGCATATCATCTTGAGATTTACGAAGTCACCGTAGGCGCCTCGTCGTCGACCGGAACGTCTCCTCCCACTGAAAGCGTATCGCCGGAAATCCTGAAATAAATCCAGAAATAATGCGAGCACCAGGATTTGAACCCTGGTGGGTTGGGGATACCACTGTCCACCTAACCAACTCAACCATAGGTTGATTCGCGGTAATCTGCTGTTCCTATATTTGTATCGCCACAACTCCAGTAGGTGTACCCGTATTGTTTCCACGTACTTATTAGCAGGGGGCATCCCATCCAGACCTATTGTTGTATGTATTGATCAAGCGTGTACATTTTCTCCATCTCCTATGTATTCAGGCCATTAAAGAAGTGAGCAAATAATGTTAAATTCAATTTACCCTTCACTATATTTACATATAGAACAATAACTAAATTTAAGGATCATTATAAGATTGTTTTAACGTATTTCTGAAAAATAAGCTTATCACTTACAAACATCACAAACAGCTAATGTTCACCAATATCACCATCTATTCACACAGATATTTCAAATAAAAAAATTCAATAAATAATTTGCTCAAACTGTAAGAATGATGCGCGCGCATATGTCGCGGACCACTGTGCTAATTGTGGAAACAACATGAAGAGTGCAAGCATGGAAAAGGTTTTCCATACGCAGTAGAGCAAAAGATCATGTTGAGTTTCCATATAAGATCACGTCCTCCCTCTCGTTAGACCACGTGAAGCGCATCGTCACAACATCATCATCCATCATAAAAACTAGATGATACCCTGCGCGTTGCTGTGGAGCATGTAAACTCTACTTTTCGCAAACAACTTGGGAGGAGCGCATTATAGTACTGCAAAAGTTGGCATCTAATAAACATCTGATGGTCTATTGTTATTTCCATTTGTAATGGTGAATGATAAATGGATACATGGCACTTGGACTTAGCACTAATATGACATAGTTATGTATGTCTGTCCATGGTAGTAAAGCAAGATTTTGTAAGAGCATTGAAACAATTGAAGTTTGTGACTGGTATTTTTAGTTCAGACTATATGTTCAAAAAAGGCACTTAAATTCACGTGTAGAGAGTTAACCCTGTTGAATTAAAGAAGAAAATAGGGCCATATGAAATTGGAGATTGCTTTCCACTATTGTGTGCTCTGAAGTCAAAAGAATTAATTTAAAAATCCAAATAATTCACCATGCAAATATTGCAATACCATGTTTCAACAACAAACTGTAATGATAACACTAAGCGAATCACTGCTATTTGGTATTTAGCTGCCTATTTTCACAACCCACAAATGAATGCATACTTTCCACCAAAATAAAATGAATGCATATATAACAAAAACTGTAACATGTATTATTTTTCTTAGAAAATGTACGGTGCTAGCATTACCACATATGATTATTTGAGAATGCGAAATGATAGGAAAGGACAAACACACGAGAACGTTTGACATGAAGCCACCGAGAGAGGCATGAGCAGCTAAATGTATGATTTAAACAACCAAAGGAATCATCAATATGTAGCTGAGCTATTTACCTCTGAAAGCTGCAAAGGCAGCCTGATTTGAAACCTACATAATCTTCCGAATCAGATACTTATCTAATTTGTTCTATAGAAAGCAATGATTAAAAATCATAATAACCAGCAAAGGGAAGAACTTGGTATGTATTCCAAATCCAGTTAGCTCATCTATGATTATGATGACAACATGGGGCTAGCCCTCCTGCTATGTGCATGGGATGTGATTGACACTCTTGGAGAAAATGTAGGTGCACCTTGAAACTAAGATGATATAAGAGTAGACTCAAAAAATAAAAAAAGGGAAAGGATAAACCAACACAACACAAATGGAAAAGAAGATCTTCATGTCAACTTTATTAGGTATGATTTGCAATGGAGCCTGCAGTGTTTGATTTCTCTCGAAAGATGCCCGGCCTTCACAAATGCAACGAACTAATAAAACAAAAGATAAGGATAAATCATAATATCGGTATTGATTTTTTTTCAAATTATCAATCTGCAGAAAGAACAACTATATATAATATAGTAAATCATGGAAATATAAACGTTCTAACTCCAAATTCTTCAAATATTTTGGTTCATAACCATTTAACCGCATCGTCAATGTTACCAGCATAATGTCGAGACTGCGATATCTACAGGTGAAGGTAAGGCCATGACAGCAAGGCAATATATAGTACATGTAGGGTGATTTTAGCAGCCACATGAACAAACCTCCGGTCTCGAGAGTAGACATATATGTCATGGCGCATAGTATTGTTTAACGCAGCAGGCCCGGCGCATGGTGGATGTCGGCAATAGCAGGGCGCGGCGAGACGGTATGCATGGCCGGCGGCAGCAGCAGCGCATGGCCGGCAGCAGCAGCAGCAGCAGGGCATGCCGGCATGGCCGGCAGCAGCAGCAGCAGGGCATGCCGGCATGGCCGGCAGCAGCAGCACGACCACATGCACGGCCATGGCCAACAGTAGCAAGGCATGACATGCAGCAATAGGGCACGACCAGACCAGTCACGGCCAACAGTAGCAGCAGGGCATACCCACCTCACCGCCGGCGCCCGCACACATCGCCCACCAGGCCACGACGCTTGCGCATGTTGCCCAGCTCGCCGCAACATCTGCGCACGTCGTCCAACTCGCCACCGGTGCTTGCGCACATCACCGCCGGTGAGGGTTGGCCGGTCCTCTAGATCCAGCCCGGGCCAGAGTGTCGCTTCTAAAATCCATTCGTCGGTGGGCCGTACCGGACCAGACCATGTCCACCCTGCGGAAGGACGGAGCCAGGTCCAGGTAGTTACGGTCCCAGGATAGGCATCGTTTACTCGGTGGATGGTACCTCGAGGAGTGCCGTGGATAACATATCCGATGAGGAAATAAGGGAAAAAGCTGATTAAAGATCAAATGTAGTCTATCTAATAGAAGAGCAAAAATTGATGGAGGGAAAACTTACGGTTGCATGATGAACCTCGGAAGAAGAGGAATGACAGGAAGAGAGAGAGAAGGACGGGTCTGTTTGTCCTTCTCCTCGTGGATCTGAAAAAACTAAAAGCTATCAGGCAACAAAATCTCCCTCAGATTTATGTAGGAACACATTGGAGTATTTAGGAATAATGAGAGAGGGGGAGGGGAAGAAGAATCAGCATGAGGAAGAAGAGAGGATTGCATATTAAGGGGCAGCCGAAGAGACCTGAGGAGTCTGTCGACCACAACCCAGGACTTGTGTGATTATGTGCTAGACAAAACGATGAAACCATCGGTGCTACTGTTTATGTGAGAAAGATGGCATCAGTGGTAATTGAACTCACGGATGAACTAATCTTGTGTACCGTGGCCAGAATGCCAGATGGGATTGCCTGCCGGCTTCTATTGCCCTGCCTTGTCCGAGTCCGAGGCCGCCGGTGTGAGGAGGCTTGGAGCAGAGCGTCCCACTGGAATCAGGGCCACGGCAGCGATGGCCATGTCTGGTGCATCCGAGCTCACCAGCGTGAGGAAGGCCCAGAGCAGACTGCACGGAGGTGGCCACATCAATCACTTCTTCCATGGAAAGCTTGGTGTGGATCCAACCCGAGCGCACGGGAGGTAGTACCTTGGTGAGGGAGGAGGCGTTGGAGGGACGGGGAGTTTGGGGAAGGAGGAGGGGATGCGGAGGGGATGGGGAAGAGGAAGGGGCAGGGGAGGGGGAGAGGAAGGGGAAAGGGAAGGGAGGCCAACCTACTCGTTCGGGCATTGAAATTTTCAAATTATTGGCGCAGCTCGGGAAGCTGGAAGGAGAAGTGGGGTGGTCGTAGGATTCTGTTCATTCCCTTCTCTATGTTGGTAACGGAAAGGCACGACCTCATATTATTTACGGCAAGAATGGCTGATGTGGACACTGCTGAGGTGGATAGTTTGCATGTAGAGATAAATTAAATAGTGAGGATGAACTTTTTAAGTATATAGGATTCACTGGTCATCGAATAGGTAATTATTCCCATGCTCATAATTAAGGAGCTAATAGTTATGCAAATAAAATAAACTGACTTGACTTGTGGGAGAGGAAACATGCAAGAAATAATGTTACTCCCTCCGTCTAGGTGTATAAGTCATTTTAGTAAAACCAGATATTCCCAAATCACCTAGGCGTATAACATTAATTGTTTTCTTGTTTTCTCCCCATCTCATTTAACCACACACGCTTTCTCTTCTCTGGCTATTAATTAGGAATTAACTGCTAAATAAACGACCTATGCATGCATAGAAAGAAGGCACCGGTTAGTCAAGAGAATCAAGCCGGCTTGCATGCAAGGGATTTAATTCTTGCATGGGCTAGCCAAACAGTCATACCTATCAATTAAGAATTAATTGCTGAATTTTTGGCTGGTCACGAGGTACTCCCTCCGTCTAGGTGTGTAAGGGCATCTCCAACAACTGTAAGATAGGTGTTGGTAAATTTGCCACCTAGGACATAGTGATGATGTGGCATGTAATAAATATGGAGAGAGAGCAAAGTTGTATGTAGAATAACCAACAACCTTTGCACAAGCTTCAAGGTGAAATAGAGAGCAATCACATTTATTTTCTCATCATCTATTGAATACCTTAGATACAACTCATTAGAGTAGTTGTATAATAACTTGTTGGTTGATGACATGGACATTTTACTAACAAGACTAACATACAATCTATTGAAGATGCCCTAAGTCACTTTACTAAAATCAGGTATTCCCAAATCACCTAGGCGCATAACATTAATTGTTTTCTTGTTTTTTTCCCATCTCATTTAACCACACACGCTTTCTCTTCTCTGACTATTAATTAAGGATTAACTGCTAAATAAACGACCTATCAATGCATAG